>NW_017670678.1:478114-486055 GCF_001879085.1 Nicotiana attenuata
AAATGAAGAAGAAGGAGCAAAAGTTGATGGGAGTCTCCTCGTGTGAAAAACGGCGCTCCTTAGTCTCTCTCTAGGGTCTAGGGGTCTTATAGTCTAATTGTTTTATAGGGCTTTTTAGGTTAGGGCCTAGGAATTATGGTCTTGGGAATTACGGGCTAGGTCAAAAAATTAGGCCTAAAAATGGGTTGCTCGAGCCCAAGTTTTATTCTTTCTCCGTAACGAGACTAAAATACGATCTCATTTATTAATTAGTCCTACTTAAGTAAAATAAGTGTTAAAATAAGACTGGCCGCTAAAACAAAACTATTTTTGGTATTTTTTTCAAGATTAAAAATGACTACAAAACGTTAATGAAACTATTTTTTTGTAATTTTCATTTTCTTATAATAAAATAAAGTAAAAAAGTCAAAATTAGTTGAGATAGCGATATTAGGCCTAAATTAAATTTTTACGTGCTAAAATATGAAAAATCTTGGGGAGGGTCAAAAATCACATGTCTACACACGGTGCTGTGCAGATCAAAGGATTAGACATGAATTTTTAAGCCAACATTGCAATCACTAAGGATTTTTAAAATTTTAGTATTTAATTATTTCCTTCTTGTAATTGATTTTTTTTATAACAGTGGTGTTCAGGCCATCTTGCACAATCTCGATTATTCCCACGCGTACCTGCTACCTCCTACCAGCACAAGCACCATGTAACTCTACTCACCAAGGCTTAGGCAGCATAGTCTTTTCTCCCATGGTTTTACCCACATTGACCGTTTGGCCACCTCTTGTAATGGATAATTTTCTTGGAAAATCTGGTTAATATAGGAGCATTCCGTCTACTCTGAGGGTACGAGAAACCGTCTATGAATTCATAGAGCTATTTTATTGTTAAGTGGGAAGAGTTATACAATGTCCTAAAAAGGAGTTACAAAAGTCTTGAATTACTCAACCTACTGTCCTAAGCTGTTGGATGCTCATATAAAGACCAAGCTTTGGCATACCTGTTCTGACACTCATAACTTTGCAATAAGTACACATGCCAACCCAAAATCAATTAAAAATGCATAAGGGTGTTAATAAAATTAAAGTCCACATATAAACCCCAAAATCAAGATGCTCGTGTAATATCCCATATTCAATAAGGGAATCCGAAGAGATTTAAAGATGTTGTCTTAAAGTTTTGAGTCAACTCACATTCTTTCCCCAGATATTAAATACATTACTACAAGAGAAATAGCTAGAAATAAAGATGGGGACTATCTCAAGTTATCATGGGGTAGAGTTTAGGCTACTTGTTAATAGGATATCTTATGGCATTAGAAGGATTTTACGACGAAATCATCATAATCCTCATCCATAAAACAAGTAAAATAAAAAAAATAAAACGTTATAACATCAACAGCTAAATATTTTTTTAGGTTCCTGGTCAGTAACAACTTAGTCTACAAATAAAGAAGGTTAAACATTCCGTTTCTTTCTAAGAACATCCCTTCTATATGGTATATTAGTATCCCACGACAAAAAGTACACTTCATTGATATGAGTTTCTCTCCAAAAATAGGATTAACTGTAATTTCTTCAAGACCTCAAGGGCTGTGACAAACCAGGATAGCTCATAAATACCATATAAATTTCAAATTGGTGAAATAATAATCAACAGTTCAAACAAACAAAAGCATTGATTCAACTCAAACTTTTTAATTTCTTATAGGTCATGGTCCAACAAACCAATCCAGGTTGTCTACCCTAATGTTTGAGCACTTTCTATGATCTTGTAACTTGTTTCATGAAGTGGTAAGATTCAGCACACTGTAAGAGTCAAATAGATGATCATACATCTCAAATCAGTTTTCATTTAGAGCCACCAAGTAAACCATCATCATATCCAAAACAACCATGCTTTAGAGACACCAAGAAAGCCATCATTATAGCCAATGGTAGGTTTATTAAGACTAGCAACATTATCAAAATCCAATTAGTGACACCAGCAAAATCTCAAGGTGAGAATATCACGAGTCTAGAATGCAGAAATTACCTTGCTGTGTTAAGAATGCTGTCATTAAACCACCAGGTGCAAGAACAACATTGAAGTATAAAAGCACATAGGCTATGCTTGCTGGAAGAACGGGTTGTTTGACATATTCAAACCATCCATGCTTTATAGCTTCCAGACCCACTCTCACTGAAAACAAACAACAGGCTTAGTATAAAAGTAAACTCTATTTCCACCTTCATTGTAACTCAACTCAAGAGAAGATACCTATATTTTCAGATTCTAGTAAAGACCGCTCGGAGGAACAACTGCAACAAGTTTGCACAGCACGGTCAAGAACCCCAGAGGAAAGCTTGTTGGTTAGCCATGTCAGAGATACCTAGTAAAAAAGGTGATAACATTTAAGTGCTACACAGTGTTCTAAACTTCAAATCACAGAATGAAATAGAACCAGGACTAAGATTTACCAAAACAGGAAGTGCCCCAATCATCAAAGCGGCAGCAATTTTTAAGCATACAACTGGTTCATATTTAGACAGAAGAATGCCAAACAATGCCGCTCCAGCAATCTACAATTATCCCAAAAAAGAGAGCTATAAGATAAATCATAAAAGACCAAATTTTTAGCTTAAATGACAAGCACTGCAAATTTCAAGTAAAGTATGTTTGATAAACTTAACCCAATAGAAACAAAATATCAAAACATCTGAATATATTTGTTTAGATCGTTCATAATCGTTATGCTGCAAAAGAGGGGGGAATAAGCTGCCATTGAATTGCCTATTACCTCGCATAAGAGGTCAATACGGCTTAGAATAGCATTTGCTTGAGCAAGAGCAACTGGGCGATTAGTTCCAGCTAACTGTAAAAACATGACTCAAAATTAGGAAACTGCTCAAGCACCGTTAAGTAGTCAAAAAGTGAGACATAGGTGACAAAACAAAGTTCAAACAGCAGTACCAAAACAACCCAATCACGCTCCACTGCGACCCCCAATGCCAACCCAGATAGCCTCTCAACTGCTCCCGCTAGGACAAGCACAACAAACCAAGGACGGAAAAGTAAAGACGATGCAGATGTTGGATGAAGAGTATGACCATGTATAATCATTCCAACAGACACCAACTGGGCAGCTGTCTGACAGTAAAGAAGTATTAGAAAACTTTCAGGAAAAAGTTTTGCATTCACCATTCCATAGCGACACACCCCGAAAAGGATACCTGGACTATAGATAGACAATTATATGCAGGTACCCTCGGAAAGTGATCCATAAGCTTGCCAACCAGAGGGCCTCCACCAATTACAGCAAGCTGTACAAAGTATAGCAGGATGTAAGATAAATAATTATCTTCAAGCCTTTAGTCTTCCTGTAACTTCTAATCAAGTCCTGCTCTTTTTAAACCTCTTTCACACCTTCTTGATACATTTCTATTAATAAAACATCTTACCTTATCCAAGAAAGTAAAAGTTAATACCTTAGCAACGAAAGCCATTAGTGCTACAGGAAGAAGACTAGGATGAATCAATGCAATAGCAGCAGGCGAGGCAAAATTCCAAAGTTGTTCCACCAAATTCCCAGCCAGGCAACTAGCATATAAAGCTGTTCGAATGCACTTGACATCAGAAATCTATAAAATGATAAGAGATTACTGGCATAACTCGACTAATCATTAACTGGTCATGTTTTCAAAGTCAAACTGCTTATCAAACAAATTGCCCTGGTAATGGTGATGTGCCAGCGGGAATTTGGGGGGGGGGGGGGGGGGTCTTCACCCTAAGGGGTAGTTTGGTAGGATGCAATACATAAAATAACGCATGCATTAGTTTTGTATATTAATAATACCTTGTTTGGTACACTTTTTGAACCTATGCATTAGTTATACACCCTATTTGGTATTATCCTAAGCATAACTAATGCATAGGAAACCATGGTATTAATAATGCAATGGGTTTTAATGCATGCATTACCTTAGTTAAAGACAAAATTGCCCTTCAAAATTTATGCTTAATTAAAATATGCTATTATATTAATGCAAGTTTGATTTAAAGTTTGATACTGAAATTGCTCCTGCTAATTATATCTATAATCTACCAATTTCTTCATTGTAAATTTATAAATATGTACTCTACTACAACGTACTAGAATACACTTGTAATCAACATTTTGCCTTTATTTTTTTAATTCAAACTTTCTTTGCCTAATAATCCAAGAAAGTAAAAAATAAAATTATATCCCTATTAGTTAAATAAATACTTAATATATTTCCTTTTTATAAATAAATATTCAGTTCTATACTACAATATAGGTAGAGAAATCAAATATTTTTTTTAAACCTTTTCATAATAAAACATTCCTCAACATATGTTTCTTTAAAAAGATAAAGTGATGGGCTGGTTATGAGTGTATTTTTGTAAACAAACAATTCTTTTAAAAATTGTGCAATGCTTTAATACATCAAACCAAACAATGGATAAGAAATATGTCAGCATAACTAATACACCCTATTCAGCATTATTCTTATGCACCCTACCAAACGACCCCTAACGGAATTCCATGAATCATCAACATCAGTAGTGGTGGTCTTGTTAAACTAATGTCTCAAAGCATATGGAAAATAATTTTCGTAGGAAACACATATATATTCCGTTACTGAAGATAAAAGATTTGAGTTCTTAGGCAGCTCCCAAAAGTCAAATCTTCAGCTTGTACAATGACATTGCTTTGTTACTCCAAATAGTCCATCAACCATATGAAATCTAATTAAAAAGAATAGATATTCATGTCTCAGAAGGGGAGCTTTGGCGTAGCCGATAAAGTTGTTGCCATGTGATCAGGAGGTCACGGGTTCGAGCCGTGGAAACAGCCCGCGGGTAAGGCTGCGTACAATAGACCCTTGTGATCCGGCCCTTCCGAAGACCATAACGGGAGCTTAGTGCACCGGGCGCCCGTTTTTAGACGTTTATGCCTCAACCTCATATCATACAAACTTCTAGAGGACCGCACCAGATTCTCGATGTATTAGTATTTCACAGAAGTATCATTTGGTTAATTCCAAACCAGGTTGAGGTTATGCCTTTATCATCATTTTAACGTACAGCAGACAGCAATTCATTCACTTTTAACCATAAGTTAAGCTTCTACCACACTAGTATGAAATGCCACTCCACTTAAGAGGAAAAGACTAACCGTATAACCCTGCTGGATGAGCAGGTGTTGCAGCAATAATATTCTGCTCCTCCTCTGTTAGGACCTGGTCAACATCAATAATAGAAAAATCAAAGTGATAGTTAGATGGGAACAGGGGCAGTCAAATGACTGAGTAGAATTAATCATAACAAATCCTACAGGCAATGTTGTCAAGAGAGTGTCCACAAATGTGCCCTTAGCTAGCAGATTTAGTGCTTCAGTTTCCAGGATATCAGATTTGAGATGAATAACAGGTACTGAACAGCCGAAAGCATCAGTTGCAACATCATCCCGAACCTCTTCATCAGTTGCAATGTCAGTTAAGACGTCAGTATTTATGGAACATCTAGAGCTAAAACTTCCAACCCTGCATTAAAACCAAAGAGTTCAGCAACTCTTGCATTGTATCACATTATTTTTCCTCTGTTTGGTTAGTAGTAAATTAGATTGACTTTCCTCAGGCATTTGATCCTTGAGGATCAACAATGACCACACTATCCTATACGAGTGCTACATTCTTGTCCGGATAATATGTGTACCAAAATTGGACCAAATTTAAGCTATTTATTGGAGAAAAGGGGTAAAAATCACAATGCCTACACACACATACACAGTATCAAATCAGTGATTCAGAATGTCAAGAGTTTAAAATAAAAGCATAAAGGTGGCACCTTTGAGGGGGAAAACGAGGAGCAGTTAACCATCGACGAGAAGAGAAGCAAGGGCGTATTCTAAAGGAAGACGACGACGTAAACGGAGCTTGACGAACAGCAAGGAAAGCGTGAGAAACAACAACCGCCATGGTTTATTTAAGTGCTTCACAACTTTGAAGAAACGGATTTCTTCTACCGATACTTCTCGGTAACTACTCATGCAGCCCGAAACACCTAGCTGGTAAATCCTAGGGTTTTGGTTTTGGTCATTCGTTTATGGAGACGTGTGTGTGTGGACAATGTATTTGTGGAAATCTCAGAGGAAATGGATTGTTATCTGGTTGAATACGGAAGAGAGGAGGCGGACAACTCAAAACTCTCACAAATGGATTGCCTTAAGACCAGAATTTTGGCTGCTGACGTGTTTTGATTTTGCTCCAATGCTGTGCCCACTTGCTCAAACTGTTGGCTCGTGTTTGTTCCTTGCCGAAAGTTGTTCAATTGGTCCCTAAACTATGATTAGAGTTGTGAAATGTTCCCCATAGTTTTAGTTCCTTCTATTTTCGTCCTCAATTCCTTACACTTGGCCTTTTGACATGTCTTTGTTTTGTGTGTATGTTTTTTCCTCTTAAAATATATAGTAGTTGTATGGGTCAGAATCCGACCCCACGATAATTAACGAGGCTAATCCCGTCTTAAGCTAAGTCATGATTAATTAGTGGCACGACCACTCAGAATTAACGATATTCAACCCGCATCTGGTTCGATCAGCAAGGCTATGGCCTATCCGCCACCATAAACGCGAAATCCCAACGTGATCACGGCCACTTATTGCCAGCTCACGAAGCTCACAGCTATAAATACCAAGAGAGGGAACCCTAGAAAAAGGAGGGCTTCTTCTGGGCCACGATTGAGAGAGAAAAAAAGAGACAACGATACCCAAATTATGGGCAAGAGGAACGCCATTGTAAGGCTCTGAACCTCTTCATGGAGAGGCAGACCAAACCAATATTATCAATAAAGGCTTCTAATATTTCTCCCCCTAATCCTGAGTACTTATTTTCGTTTCTTTCATTTGGTCCAACGGATTATTACGGTTTGCTATGATTTTCCCGTGATTTATTCGTATTGTTTTATACTCATAAGGTATTAATAACTTTTGAGTAAACAATTTGGCGTCGTCTGTGGGGATTTCCTAGCAAAATCGCGTAGTTCTTCCCTGGACCAAAAAGAAAGAAACACCAAGCTCGAGGAGGAACTCGAAGATCTCAAATCAAGATCTAAGTCCTCCCTCTCTCTCTCCGATCTCAGATAGTGCAAACAAGAAGAAGAAGCCTCCCCCGTTTCCTAAGGGAAGGTCTCTGTAAGGCATACAAGCTCCGGTCAGAAACCGGCACGGAGATATCTCGAGCCGAGAGTCGCCTCAAGACAGCCTATATACCCTGGTTGGGAAGACAACGGATAAGCCGCTCAAGGTCTCGAATCCAAAACGAGTTTCAGCACTCAATACCCACAATATGGGACTCAGGCTATGTGCCTTCGTCATCAAGATCGACAAAGTTCAACAACAGTTGAACTGGGACTCAGGCCACGAGCCCTCGCCATCAAAATTGACAAAGTCCAAATATGGTCGAACTATGACTCAGGCCATGTGCCTTCATCATCAAAATTGACAAAGTTCAACAACAGTTGAACTGGGACTCAGGCTACGCACCTTCGCCATCAAAATCAACCAAGTTCAACAACAATTGAACTGGGACTCAGGCTACGCGCCTTCGTCATCAAAATTGACAAAGTTCAACAACAGTTGAACTGGGACTCAGGTCACGCGCCTTCGCCATCAACATCGACTAAGTTCAACAACAGTTGAACTGGGACTCAGTCTATGCGCCTTCACCAGTAAGTTCAACTACGGTTGAACCATGACTCAGGCTATGTGCCTTCGTCATCAAAATTGACAAAGTTCAACTACGGTTGAACCAAGACTCAGGCTATGCGCCTTCATCATTAAATCAAGGCTATGCGCCTTCGCAAAGAAGTTCAACTACGGTTAAACCATGACTCAGGCTATGTGCCTTCGTCATCAAAATTGACAAAGTTCAACAACAGTTGAAC
>NW_017670678.1:486106-504586 GCF_001879085.1 Nicotiana attenuata
CTCAGGCTATGCGCCTTCGCCAGTAAGTTCAACTACGGTTGAACCATGACTCAGGCTATGTGCCTTAGTCATCAAAATTGACAAAGTTCAACAACAGTTGAACTGGGACTCAGGCTATGCGCCTTCGCCAGTAAGTTCAACTACAGTTGAACCATGACTCAGGCTATGTGCCTTCGTCATCAAAATTGACAAAGTTCAACAATAGTTGAACTGGGACTCAGGCTATGTGCCTTCGCCAGTAAGTTCAACTACGGTTGAACCATGACTCAGGCCGTGTGCCTTCGTCATCAAAATTGACAAAGTTCAACAACAGTTGAACTGGGACTCAGGCTACGCGCCTTCGCCATCAAAATCGACCAAGTTCAACAACAGTTGAACTGGGACTCAGGCTACGCGCCTTCGCCATCAAAAATCGACCAAGTTCGACAACAGTTGAACTGGGGCACAGGCCATGAGCCTTCGCCATCAAAACCGACAGTTCAACAACAGTTGAACTAGGACTCAGGCTATGCGCCTTCGCCATGACTCAGGCTACACGCCTCCAAATTGTATCAAGCCCATACGCCTTCGCCAGTAAGTTCAGCTACGGTCGAACCGAGACTCTGGCTACGCGCTTTCGCCATCAAACCCAACGAGTCCGACCTCGCTTGAACCATAAGGCTAGACGCCTTCGTCCTCAAATCTAACAAGTTCAACCACAGTTGAACCAGGACTCGGACCAAGCGTCTTCATCATTGAACTCAGCGAAACCCAACCTCAACCTCCAACGAATCGAGGCACAGGTTAGGCGCCCACGCCCTTCAAGTAAGTACTCCCAACTCAAACTAAGATTGGGGACACGTAAAGTCCGGCCCCGGTCAAACTACAAGGCCGCGTTTCTGTCATCACGGCCGACAGTTCGACCGCGCCCGAACTGGGACTAAGGCTAAGTGCCACTATCGCCAAGCAACGGCTCCGACTCGCTCATCCCGAGTCGAAGAAGAAAAGTCGTCAGCAATTAAAAACTAACAGGCCTACCAGAGTCGAACTCAAAGGCAAATCACCTCTTCGAGCGCATGCAAAGAACAATCTAAAGGGAAAAATGAGGAGGTACAAAATAGATACAAAGCAAATAACGGAACAGAGATCTCATTTATCCACGAAATTAATTGCGGGTCATCCCCGCTTACACCCGGTCAAGGCCGATCAATACAAGGAAAGAGAAAAAAAAAAGAAGAAAAAATGCATAACATCTTTTTACTCGGCGCCATCTGCGCCACCATCTGCACTAGCGTCAGCCTCTGGCGTCGCCACGTCAAAACCACAATCGGCACGGGCCTCACGAGCCTTTTGACGCGCCCCCTCGAAAGCAGCTTCGGTCACGACGCCGGCCTCCCACAAATTCTTATATACATCACGTTGGGCCTCGGCAAAGACCCAAAGTTCTCGAGCCTGGCTGGAAGAAGTGGCTTGATCCCGTAGGCGCTGATTCTCTTCTTCTAAGGCTGTGATCCGGTCCGCCATGACGTGAGCGTCCTGCTCAAAGACACCGATCCGCTCCTCGAGACTCTCTTCTCTAAAGGCCGCAGTATCCCTCTCCAACGCCCGTTGGGACTCGTGCACGCGGATAGCTTCCGTCAGCGCCCCAGCCCTCGACGAAGCATCCCTCACCTGAAGCTTCAATACCGCGACTTCACCCTCCAACGCAGTCACTTTCCCGCCCCATGCCGCAGCAGCCTCCGCCGCCTTAGCCTGGCCCTGGCGCTCACACTCAGCTGCGGCCCTCTTTACCGCCTCGAGCTCCTCATCCTTCCGGCGGAGCTGCTCCTCGAGAGCACTCGTTCTGCCAAGTGTTTGCTGCATCGCTCCCGCCTCAAGGCCCGGCTACGGGGATCATTCCTCAAGCGCACGCGCAACTCTCGGCACTAATCTCGGTAGCGGCGATACTTCTCCAGCGCCCGCAAAAATATCCCCGAGCGGACCTTGGCTCGACGGATGCTCTCCACCTCCAACAAATAAGACTGCAAAGCAAAGACAACGATTAAGATAAAGAACAAACTTAAGGCAAAGAAGAAGCGAACCGACGTAATAGTACATACCCTCAAGCCCATCACGGCTACTTCATTCATCAGTCCGACATCCGTAGCGCCCCTCAACGACGCATTCTCGGCCTCCAAGCATAGAAGCTCGAACTGCGGCACAAGCTTTCCCCTTGGAGCAATAAGTTCAACTCCGTGGGAACCTCGATGAAGCGAGATCGCCCCTCTGCGCGCACCGCTGAATTGGTGGAGCCTTCCTGGAACATACGGACGTCGTCGGGGTCCAAGTCGGATTCAGACTCGTACTCACCCTCTACAGCATCTCTTCCTTTTTCAGCCGCCGACGAGGTGGAATCTCCCGCAGCAGCCGCCGAAGGGGTGCTTAACTCGCCAACATTACCAGCCGCTGAGGAACTATCTCCCGTCTCAGCGACTGGAACCACCGACTGAGTCGCCGAAGCGACGGCACCCTCATGGCCTAAGTCAGCCAGGGCAACCCCCATTGACTGTTCGCCCTCAAGAGCGGGCGCCGCGACCACACCCCTCTCCGCATCCGTCGGAGGGGAGTCCAGATTGATTATCATAGAAGGAGCCGGCGTGAACACAACCCTACGCCTTATCAAGGGCCTCTCCTCTTCCCCGTCTGATGACGATTCCGCCCTAGGGCGCACAACCCCCGATGGCCCCTCATCCCGAAGCGCGGCCCGTGCTGGAGAAGGAACCGCTGAAGATTCAGCTGATGCCGCCCTCGGTATTGAGCGCGACACAAGCGCCGCAGTAAGTCGAGCGACTGCACCCGGTCGACGGAAGGCCAACTGAGGGGCCCTGACGCGGCGTGCCCTCCCTGATCACAGAAGAACAAAGTTGAGGAATAGTGTCGAAACAAAGCGGAACAGAAGAAGAAGTCAATTTTTCTTACCTGCCACAGGACTACGGCCATGCCTCTCCCAGAAAGACGCCCATGTGCGTATCCCCACTGTATGGGGGAGCACGGCCTCGACCCATCCGCGAATTCCATTTAACGGAGCCGGCGGCGATTTTTTGGCTACAAAATTGACACGAGTTAACGCTTACGAGCACAAGACGTAAGGAGGGGTAAAAAAGAAAGAGATGATTCAATGGCTAAGGAACTTACGTGCATAATTCCAAGCCTCTGGGAATCCAGTAGAGCACGCCACTAAATGTTCAGTCCTGATGTAGAAGAAGTGCTCGAAAGGGCGAGGTTCAACCTCATCATCCAGCTTCGCAGTCAGGCCCCTCGTCCCGCAAGGGCACGCTCGAATCATGGTACCACGAACCCTCTGGGGAGCGTAGAGGCTAAGCACATGCTGCAGCGTGATCTCCCTACCAGCCAATTCTGCATATTTGATGAGCATTGCTAACAATTTGTAAAGAGAAGGAGTAAGCTGACCCGGGCATACCCCGTAATAACGACAGAAATCAACCACCAGCATTGGGAGCGGGAGCTTAAACCCCAACTTAAAGGGGTAGGCGTAAAAGACGCAGTATCCCCTACGGTCGGTGTGGACCCTCTCCTCGCTTCTAGCGAGAATGATGTCAGCATAGCCGGGGATGACCCCCCTGTCCCCGCAGTCGAGACATCCCAATCTCCCCCATTAATGGGGCTTCATCCACCTGATCCTCCCCACCATCGGCGGTGAAATCAGTCATCGGAACTCCGGGCAAAGATACTATCTCGTCAACCGACGGAGCTTCGCCGGTCTCCACCAGTTCTGCACAGCCCATCGCCGGAAATGGCCCCTCGGTCACCCGTGAGTTAGCCGGAAGATCCGGCGGAAGAACGTTTTGGGAAGAAATGCCTGCCATTATTGATACAATAACGAGAAAGAAACAAGGTTCGGGGGACGAAGACGAAGGTGAAACGGCAGTAAGAAAAGCTTCTTCAGAATCTCTCTCAGACAAGCAATAAGAATATGAAAAATGAATGCCTCAGCCTTTATTTATAAGCAACACAAGTGGCCTTCATTCACCCCGACAGCCACCATTAACTACATGACCAACCGCACACTGGTTCGATTCCATAGGAATGTGCGTCATTATGACATGCTCCATAAAGCAGCCTTGCAATCACCCGTCGGCGTCTCGCCCTCGAAACGGTTATAACGACCTATGAATGCCGAGGAGGTGCTCCTTGCTCCCTAGAAATTTTTTGACACCGCCAAGCACGTATCAAGCGTGCCCTCATTCCCCTCGGCCGCACAACATACGACCCGTCCGCCATGGTCGACGGGTATGCACCCAAAACAAACGTAAGGATCAGAGCACAATGCAGCTCGACCTCACTCGAAATAAGTTAAAAGGTCAAGCGTCTTCGCCCAGGAGGAGAGTTCGACCTCGATCGAACGATGACTTGATAGCCCAGTAACAGGATACTAATACTCTACAAGGCTAAGGGTCATCGCCAAAAAGAATTCGGCCTCGACCGAAGCAACAGTCGACATCCCCATCCGAGTTTCTCAAACTACAGTCAATGGAATCCACTCATCGAGCAAGCCCGACCTCAATAAGCGGAGGGACTAACTGTATGGGTCAGAATCCGACCCCACGATAATTAACGAGGCTAATCCCGTCTTAAGCTAAGTCATGATTAATTAGTGGCACGATCACTCAGAATTAACGATATTCAACCCGCATCTGGTTTGATCAGCAAGGCCATGGCCTATCCGCCACCATAAAGGCGAAATCCCAATGTGGTCACGGCCACTTATTGCCAGCTCACGAAGCTCACAGCTATAAATACCAAGAGAGGGAACCCTAGAAAAAGGAGGCTTCTTCTGGGCCACGATTGAGAGAGAAAAAAGAGACAACGATACCCAAATTATGGGCAAGAGGAACACCATTGTAAGGCTCTGAACCTCTTCATGGAGAGGCAGACCAAACCAATATTATCAATAAAGGCTTCTAATGTTTCTCCCCCTAATCCTGAGTACTTATTTTCGTTTCTTTCATTTGGTCCAACGGATTATTACCGTTTGCTATGATTTTCCCGTGATTTATTCGTATTGTTTTATACTCATAAGGTATTAATAACTTTTGAGCAAAGAGTAGTACTTACCTATTGTTTGTCATTATTGGTTTCCGAAACAAACCTAAGCTACTGAATGAGAGGAATTTAGAGTTTAAAATAGAAAAGGAATTCACCCTCTTTGACATTTATTATTATGGGAGTTGTTGGAATTTGGATACTATATGATTGAAGATGCTTCTCATACAAAACTATCACAAACAATCAGCAGTAGTTTTGTACTTACTAAACAAATTCGAGCTCGCTCTTATATTTAAAGTAGTAATATCTATGATATACGACTTAATCAACTAAAATCATGAGCAAAATTATTGGAAAAAGGTAATAAAGGCTCACATGAATGGAATGAAAGTGCCTTCACTTTTTGTGATATAATTAACACATGAAATAGAAAAATGTATGATCCTTCGTTGCCGCACTCATATTTTTCTTGCATTTTTTTCTCATTTGATTTATTTTTTAGCTTTCATCAATCGCTTATATGATCCCTTTGACACAATTTGCAAAATGTCACTAAGTATTTTTCTAGCTTGTGCCACCCCTAATAGAGGCATTTGATGTGGTCGCAGGAGAGAAAGCAGAGCTGAGAAAAACTTGCTCGCATAGAGGAAGAAAACAAAGCTTTGGGAAAGCCTATGAACATCTAATGTGTATGTCACGTGAAATTAAGTTTTCTTATGTATTCATCATTTGTTTGGTCTATTCTGTTAATTAGTTGGACTATCCGTGCTAAAATTTTACAAATTAAAGGATAAAAAATGCTCAAGGTTATATTTAGAGGATCATATTAGGTATTACCGAGAAGTTTTATTTTGTGTCTCACACAGGTTCTTTTTTGTCTCACAAATTTGTGGACCCCAATCTTACACTTCTGGGTCCATAGAAATTTGGGTCCACAACACTGCGAGACAAAAAAGTTGCCTCATACAACTGATGTCAGTTATATGAGGCACAAAATAAAATTTTCCGGTATTACCCCAAACATAAAGTATTATTTTGTAGA
The DNA here is from genome assembly GCF_001879085.1 of Nicotiana attenuata. Lineage (NCBI taxonomy): Eukaryota > Viridiplantae > Streptophyta > Magnoliopsida > Solanales > Solanaceae > Nicotiana > Nicotiana attenuata. The sequence continues at coordinate 492,174 of NW_017670678.1, forward strand.
AAACTCGATCTTTGTCGAATTAATAAATTAAAACTTAAAATTCCAAAATCACAGAAAAATACGAGACAATATGGATTTAACAACGGCTGAGATTGTGATTGAATCCCACTATAAACGGTGGATATCTTCACCACTTTGCATGGATGACACACGTACACCTCCTTGACAGCAAAGAACCATCAAAAGGCCCCACAAATATTACCACGTCAGACAACAGTGGGGCCACAGAGAGTTAAGTTGACGAGACTCGTGTGTGATGAACCAACCCCATAAAATAAAAGCACAGTCGCATTGGAAAATGGAGGAATGAAAGTGTGTTTCTCTGTTACTGTGCATTTTCTCAGCATGGCGGCAGAGGATCAGAAAAACAAGAAGAATAAGACCATTATAACGGAGAAGAATAAGTATTCCGGTGCCGGAAGTAATTATGCATGTAGCTTCTGGTCGCCTGTAGTTACCGGCAATGTATCGGCAATGCAGAGTTCCTATAATGGAAAGGATGGTTTCTACGAAAAGCTTAACAAGTTGAACGAGTCCTCAGGACTTAGTCTTATGTGAGGTTTCCTTACAATTTCTCAAGCTTTTTCTCTTTGGTGGAGTGTTTAATTAAGATTACTAATTTAAACATTTCTTAATTATGGTCCAGAAAATGAGACAAGAATGTGTTAATAATAGACAGAGAACAAGTTTTACTCCTAAGAATAATGGCTTCACTATATCATGCAATGTATATTCATGGAAATTAATTGTCATGACTAGCAAGCTCTGTTGGATACTTTATTAGCACATTATTCATTGTGGAATATATGAAATGCTTTTGAGAGGACAGTATTAAATTTTGTAGAATTAGTTGATGAGGAATAAAGATTTAATTGCATGCAAATCAGAAATAGGTCTGATAGTCGTTTGACCAATATAAGTTGCTCTAATTAGGTAATCACAAACATTAGATAGAGCCTTTTGACTTTTGATTTTGAAATGGTGTAATTTGCAGTACTATCTTGTACTATTAATTTTTGTGGCTAGCAAATTGAAACTTGAAAGTTGGTTGAGAGGCTATGTTGCTCGGTCTCTCCCAAAATGTCACCTGGTGCGTGTCGGATCCTCCAAAATAGTGTATTTTTGGAGGATACGACATGGGCACAACATAGCTGAGAGGGTGAATTTTTCCTAAAGGGAAGTTACTTTTATATATATGCAGATTTAACTTTAGAGAAACAGCCTTGGATTTGTATCTTTTCTATGAAGAAGTCACTAAAAGAGGTGGATTTAATCAGGTAGTTCTTAAATTTCCCACTTTATTGTTATGTGAATTAGTTTATCTCAATACCAACAACCCATGATTACTTTTCCCACATATGCATGTGTTGGTCTACTGCTAATCACTTAAATAAAATTGGGGCGTGGTGTTCATTTTGCTCCAGGAAAAAGATTACCTTCATTGTGTCAATGTTTTATGATATGATCTTCGATCATGTCCTTGGAAATTGAGTGCAGTTTTAGCATACTTAGTCTCTATTTATTTAGTTCCCCAGGTTGCCACATCAGAAGATGATTCATGACTCAGTATTCTTAGATCCATGAAATAACCAGGAATATTTTTCTCAAAATTTAAGTATGATTTGAAATCATTTACAAACTATATTGATGGATATAGTTTTCTATATTACACTGCAAAGTAGTCTGCAAAGAGTAGGCAGGTGGAGCATATGCGCTGTAGTCAATAGTCACTTATGATTGGGCCTTCTCAAATAGTTACTTATAATTCTGTGTTTCCGACAACGACGAACTCTATCAGTGCACGATGCTTTGGACCCAAACACTATTTATTTATATAGGAAACTAGTAATGTGTACAAATAGATTGTCTGAGCACCCAATCTCAGTAGCAACTTCGGATTAAAAGTAATTGAGCACGCATGTTTTAAAATTTTGGGTCCGCTACTGGTTGCTGATATCTAATTGCTTTATACCTTAGTTTTCCCTATCTGGTAAGTAATTTCTGGAAAGAGTTGGTTAAGGGGAAAACATATTGGAATTATTGAAATGAGTTCCAAAAACTTGTTGCCCTTGTTTTTTTTTCGAAAAAGAGTTGTCTACTGTAACATTATGTTATTCACTGTATCATAGTTCATTCAGCCGAGAATTGTGTTCAAGAGGTACGGCTGAAAATGTCAGTGACATGGCCCCACTATCAATTAAGTCTCAGATCATATGAGTTTCTAACTGAAGTAGATGAAATGAAGCCCCTATGGCACTGAATGTGGATATGCATGTGACATTCCCACAATTAGTATGAGTTTACTTGATTTACAATGAGTAGGTTACTAAGGATGCCAAGTGGGGTGAAGTTGCATCTTATTTGCATGTGAAAAGCAACGTCGTAATGTTCCCGACTCAACTTCAGAAGGTCTACGAAAATCTTCTTCTCCAATTTGAGCAAATGTATTACTATCGAAGTCGAGGAAAAGCAACTATACCACCACCTAGTCATCAAGTTTCTGGTGCTGCTAGGGCAGTATCATTAAAAGGTAAACTTTGTTCTTGAAAGTTTGGGGGCCTATGGTTTCTAGAAGTTGAACTTTTTAATCCTTAGTCCAGTACGACTAGTTGTTGATAACTCTCTTCTTTGTTTGAAGATTATAATCTTTCTTTAGGTTCTGGGGATAGCATAGATGACTCAGCGGGGAAAAGGAAATATTGTGATTGGTCATCTCCTGTGGTGTTACCACACTCCGATGACAGGAACAGTCCAGTAGAAAAAAGGAAGTGCACTAATGAGTGTTGTCCAGTTTCAACAGGTTTGTTATTCTTCTTTACCACAGAGACTTACAGTTCTATAAGCTTCCAAACTTCTCATCAAAATGTCAGATTCGAAGAAAGTCGATAATTTGAACCATCAACATACACTCATGCTAACTCTCCAACATTGGTCACTTATGGAGAGTTAACGTGAAGTGAATTACTATATTTGTCTAAAAGACTTTGTGAAAAGAATTAATAAATTTCTAATTATGTAAATTATAAGAATATGTGTGGACTTGTCATAAACTTTTCAAAATAAAGACTTCTTTAGACAAAGAAAATGATTATCTTCAGTTATACCTTGCTGGATGTACGGGGTCAAATTCTGCCCACTACGGTAGCAACGACCCGCGACTAAGCAATAGTCGAAACGAGGGTACGACCTAAGAATGTCGGGGTGAAACGTGCCTTTGGGTCTCGTCGTCTCCTCGAAAGCACGTGACCTATCTCTGCATTATTTTATTGTTTCAAGGGAGTTCACCTGTTATATAAAGGAGGATCCCAATGTTGTAAAGGCATCTGATCTTTGAATAACAAACTCTTTTTCTCTCTCTCTATTTCTCTCTCTCTCTAAACAAGCACTCCTTTCTCTCTCGAATATCCAAGTTGTTGAAGCAATAACAAGCATAATACATATTTCTAGGTCTCATTATATTCGATTACGATTTACCTGTGATTCATTTTAATTGTTTTTTCGCTTATAAAGTAATCAGTATCTTTTGAGCCAAACACTGGACATACAAAGCTGTTACAGGTTTTCCCTCGGGGAAGCTTTTAGAACAAACTTTATCCATTGCTGAAACGTTAAATATCTCAAAACCTCAGAAGTGACATGGATTTTTCTTGGATGATCTTTTCCACTGAGAAGGAAATTCCTCCACCAACCTCACAAGTCACACCTCAAAAAAAAGAAAATATAGGCTGGTGATCTGTTATGCTGCAGTTACTTTATCTACTCTTCTCTCACCCGTAGTCGTCTCTTCTGTTGCATATGATGTAAATGCTGAAGATTTAAAAGAAAAGAAAAGGAGAAAAGAAGAGGAAAGAGTGGGTAAAATAGATGAAAAGTGAGACACACAATTCAGTTATTTAATGAATGAATGTTATGCAAGACAATGGCATCAAAACTAATCGTTAGCGCGATACAGTAGAAAATTAGATTTGCTTTCGTTTGGAAGGCATTGATAATCTGCAACAACAGGTACTATTTTAAGTACGTGTCCTATTCAGCTGTATGCTATTTGTTGGAGATAGGTTTCTTCTCACTAGTTCTTGCAACAAAAATTACTTTGCAAAGTCATGGAATTGATACTAGTTCTTGCAGTTATCTTAAAGTTATAAGCCCGTCCAATTATTGAGTTTGTTTCCTCCGGACGACTTCATTTTTGCTTTGGTCAAGACTCAAGTTGATCATAAATTTATCTTTTAGTAGGGCCAGAGACACCAGAGCAAAAATCTCAGGTTTCAGCAACCAACACTTATCTGAAGAAAGACCCCAGTGCCCCAACAAGAACAAGGAGTGGATATCAGATATACCTCAAGTTGGAATGTGAAAGACTAAAGAAAGTACTTGGGGAGAGTTCTGGTGCTAAGAAAATAAGAGAAATGGCAATCAGTAGTTGGAGGGCTCTATCTGAAAATGACCGAAAGGTACAATGAAGTACTTATCATACTGTTGCTAGCAGCTTTAATCACCCCCTAATCTATTTCTCATATTTGGCCTTTTATGTACTTTGTTTGTCGATTAATCATTCATGTTTCTTTCTTATATTTTAACATGCACAAATTTAAATTGCTTCATGTAACAAGTGGAGAGTAAAGCTTCTATCCTTGTTGATTGCTTCCTTACTTCAATTTTTTGCAGCCTTATATCGAGGCAAGTAACAAGGACAGGGAAAGATATTACAGAGAAATGTCTGCTTATAAACAGCGTACGAAGAAGGAAACTGTAAAGGATCAAAACTCTTACAGCAGTTCAGCCCTTAGTTTTATCAACTTTGGTGCACCACCAGAAACTGATAACGCGTACTATGTGACTTTGCAAACTGATGCTGGAAGCGACATTGTCCCCGATGAATCGTTGATTGAGTCCACGGTACAAATGTTGGAGAATGCTAACCAAAGTGACCCTATATTTCAGATGGATAATTGGGGCTGTTTTACGTAGTTGAGGCAAAATCATATGTGCTGTGGAGTCTTCTGCTAGCAGCTTTTGATAAGGGCGTGTTACTGCTTAGTGGTTTTTGTAAGGTATGTATAGCTTTCTATCTGAGGATGTATAGCTCAGAACCTTAGCATGGTGTTTTGAGGATGTATAGCTTTTTGTCTTTGGAAATTTAAAATTAGCATGTGAAGAAGCAGTGTTTCTAGTTCTAGAGAAAGGCACTTGAAAATTGCATATTGGTGCCTGTAATTAAGGGTCCATGTGCTCTTCTAGTTGAGGGAAGTTTCCACTTTCCACAGATTTTGTATAAAGCAATACCCACTTTTGCATCTACAAGCTGTGTATAAACTTTATATGTAAAAGCTATTTTTATCGGCAGGAATCTGTATTTCACATATTGTTTCTAGTTTACATGTCACTTCCATGATCCAGGATTAACAAAAGCTTGCAGCAGCTACTGAACTAAGTGTCCCTTAAAGTCCAAAACTTCATAAAATAATTGGTATTGAACAATGAAAGGGCCCATAAAACTAGTATACATGTTTGCCTTCATTTTTTGTTATTTTTAAGAACAGAGAATTAAGTATATACTGGTAACTAGAACACCTTGTGACAATGAAATACTAATTAGAACACCCCAAGGCTGATTGGGCAAACACATTACATATTGGTATTAGGCACACCTCAACATGTAAGTGAAACTCTTTAAGTAACAAACCAGAACTAGAGTAACATGTATGTGTATATATGGATCATCCAGTTTACGCTTTTTAACATGCTTTAGAGTTTACTGTAAATCTCATCTACTTGGAATGAGGCCGGTTTTCGTCATTGAAACTACGACGATTCTCAGTGGATAAACCAGAAGGACTGCGTAAAGCTTTAAAGTTGCCGATATTCTCAGCATCACTTTGGTTATTTCCGTTAGCAGCAGGTTCTTGCAGCACCCGTTTATCTGCAACATTTTTTGCCCTCAAGATCCTTTGCATTATTTCGTTGTGCCTCTGGTACAGGTTCAATATTGCGATCTTTTTCGCGCTTTGCAGTTTCCTCCAGAACAGTATATGTTTCGCAATCAGATTCAATGTATAGCTGCAGGGGCGGCGTACACAAAAAAATTTCGTAAGCCGTGTGGAAATTTAGAGATGTGTTTCACTTTAATAAAATTGTTTGCTCAAAAGTTATTACATATTTTATGAATGCAAAACAATACAAATAATCACGGGAAAATCATAGCAAATCGTAATAATCCGTTGGACCAAATGAAAGAAACGAAAGTAAGTACTCAGAATTAGGGGGAGAAACATTCGAAACCTTTATTGATAATATTTGTTTGGTCTGCCTCTCCATGAAGAGGTTCAGAGCCTTACAATGGTACCTCCCATAGGATGGGTATATTTGTCCCTTCTCTCTCCTGTCTATAGTGGTGAAGAAGCAGCCCCCCCCCCCCCCACTCTAGGGCTTCTACTCTTAGTATTTATAGCTGTGGGCTTCGTGAGCTGGCAATAAGTGGGCGTGACCACGTTGGGATCTCGCCTTTATGGTGGCGGACAGGCCATGGCCCTGCTGATCTAGCCGGATGCGGGTTGAACATCGTCAGTTCTGAGTGNGACTCCTGCTTGGTCAACGTAGTTGAATTTTTTGACGAAGGCGCATAGCCTTGATATAATGGCGAAGGCGCATAGCCTGAGTCCCGGTTCAACTGTTGTTGAACTTAGTCGATTTTGACGGCGAAGGCTCATGGCCTGAGTCCCGGTTCAACCATTGTTGAACTTAGTCGATTTTGACGGCGAAGGCTCGTGGCCTGAGTCCCGGTTCAACCGTAGTTGAACTTTCTGGTGAAGGCGCGTAGCCTGTCTTGGTTCAACCGTAGTTGAACTTTTTTGACGAAGGCGCATAGCCTTGATATAATGGCGAAGGCGCATAGCCTGAGTCCCGGTTCAACCGTTGTTGAACTTTGCTGATTTTGACGGCGAAGGCTCGTGGCCAAATTGTTTGCTCAAAAGTTATTACATATCTTATGAATGCAAAACAATACAAATAATCACGGAAAAATCATAGTAAATCGTAATAATCCGTTGGACCAAATGAAAGAAACGAAAGTAAGTACTCAGAATTAGGGGGAGAAACATTCGAAACCTTTATTGATAATATTTGTTTGGTCTGCCTCTCCATGAAGAGGTTCAGAGCCTTACAATGGTGTTTTCTCCTCCCATAGGATGGGTATATTTTTCCCTTCTCTCTCCTGTCTATAGTGGTGAAGAAGCAGCCCCCCCCCCCCTTCTAGGGCTTCTACTCTTAGTATTTATAGCTGTGGGCTTCGTGAGCTGGCAATAAGTGGCCGTGACCACGTTGGGATCTCGCCTTTATGGTGGCGGACAGGCCATGGCCCTGCTGATCTAGCCGGATGCGGGTTGAACATCGTCAGTTCTGAGAGGTCGTACCACTAATTAATCATGAATTAACTTAAAACGGGATTAGCCTCGTTAATTATCGTGGGGTCGGATTCTGACACATACAAAAATCATATTTTAGAAAAACACAACTCAAATACATTAGTACAACTCTTCCCGACGAGTTTTCATTTTTTAAAATGTATTCATAATAGACTTAGTACAAATATTACTAATTTTTTCCCGTATAAGGCAGCAAACATTTACTCAATACTCCTCATTATCCATTCGAATCCATAAGTCTGTTTTAATCAATTTCATGGCCTCACTTTGTTCAATTACTCCTTTTTAGGTATGGAGTTTGTATATTAGAATTGTTTATTCTTGGCAGTGATATGTGCATAATGGACACTGCTTCTTTCTAAATGTTTCCAGAGGAATACTAAAAAATTTAGAAAAAAGTTGTTAACATGGTGGGGAATTGAACGTTTGACCCACAAGTAGAAACTAGACAACTTTTGCAGATTATTTACATATATATAAATAAATAAAATTTCCAGCCAAGTGGTGTCGGATGACACCGCATGGCTTAACGTGTCTCCGCCCCTGTATAGCAATGTTGTTCCAGCAAACACTAATAGAGGCGCTACCACTGTAATCTTCATGGCTGGTCTTTAATACTTAGAGGGTGTTTGGATGGGCTTAAAAGCTGGTTTGACCAGCTTTTAAGCACTTTTTTATTTTTTGGAGTGTTTGGCAACAAAAAAAGATGCTTAAAAAAAGCTAAAAAGTGCTTAAAAAAAGCCAAAAGCAACAAGTTGGTTGACCCCAACTTTTTTGATTTTGGCTTAAAAGCCATTTTAGTTTGACCAATAAAATTACTCTCTTGCCCTTGTAAGTTTATATAATACCAAAATTACCCTCTTCTTTCCTCTTCTTCTTCATTTTCTGTACTTTTCTTCAAGCAATTCAGTAGAAATCAACAAAACCATGCCCAGTTTCATCTCCATTCTCCTCTCAAAGGAGAAATCTTGCAAACGACCAAACCATGTTTCCAGGATTGTTCATGCGTAAACCTGACAAAGCAGCTGCTCTCAAGCAGCTGAAGACTTACGTCGCCCTTTTCGGAGCTTGGGTCGCCGTAATTCGGGTCACCCCATACATCTTTCACTATTTTTTGGGTCAGAAAGAAGAACTCCTCCTCGAGCTCTAAATCCCTATTCTTTTTTGCACTTCTTTTCTACTCAGTTCCTCAAGAGGAAGGAATGTTTGGAAGAAAAGGAACCAGTGTTCTCTACGCATCTGTTCACCCCTTCTCAGCCATTTCTGTCTCTAACAGCTTTAAGGATATTTTGTCTTTTTAATAAGAAAAAGTGCTTACCACCACTTGTTTGCCAAACACTTCAACAGCTTTTTTTAAGCTTCAACACTTTTATCCAAACATGTAACTACTTATTTATAAAATAAGCTCCAGCACTTAAAAGTTGCTTTTAAGCACTTGTGCTTAAAAGCCACTTTTTTTAAGCCAATCCAAACGGGCTCTAAAAAGACAAAAATAATGTACGTTGTTGCAGAATGAACCTAGACACTTTACACGATGAACATAGATTGTTTCTTAGTAGTGTACATAACCCATATATAGATAGCAGATTTGTAGGAATCTCTTTTATTTCTTTCCTTAGTTAGCACCTGATGTACATGTATATATATGTATCACTACATGGAATAAGATACCAATTTGATTCTTCCATACCTTGTTAATTACATGGTATCAGAGCCACATCTGTGGCTTCGCCGGAGTTGGCCAAAACTTTCCGAAAGACACTGTCACACCTCCTTTTTTCACAACTACACCCCGTAAAGGGTATAATAAAGGGAGTTTTTCCAATTAAAGGACAATCGAAACGGGATTCATTTTATTAAGAGATTCAGAGTCGCCACTTGGGAGATTTATGGTGTCCCAAGTCACCGGTTCGAATCCCGAATCGAGGAAAGGGTTTGACTCTGTTTAATAGTCGCAAACCAGAAATCCGGGTAAGGAATTCTGTTAACCCGGGAGAAGGGGTTAGGCACTCCCGAGTTCCGTGGTTCTAGCACGGTCGCTCAACTGCTATATTTGGCTAAAATCTTTTTAATACATGTTATCCTATTGTGCAATTTTAAAAATTACTTACCGCTTTTAATAAAAATTTTAAGAAATTGAACTTCGTTTAAAACATGTTTTTGGATCACGTCACATGAAATGCACCTGGATCCTCGACACATTTTATTCAACATTTTGGGATTTGGATTTGGGTCGCATGAAATGCACACCCGAGTTTAGGAATGTAAAATTATTAAAAAGCGCGCCTAAAGCGACTAACGTGTTATTATCTTTGCGGGAGGCCGTGAAATTCGCTAAACAGCACGTCCCGAATTCTAAGTATTTTAATATAAGCGTTTAAAGAGGGCCACACAATATATGGGTTTTATTTGGCGTGGCTCACCTCATTTAATTATTTAAAGGCCGTCCTAGAGCAAACTTTAATTTTCTATTGAATTTGTCTCTAAAATGCCCTAGTTAATTAATATTATCGATTGCTATTATTTAAAGTGATCAAGGAATTTGGGCCTCAAGTTCAAGTCCACACTTGAACAAAAGGCAGACCTCTTAACTCAAGCATGCTACTTAACTAGGAGGCCCAAAACCTGTGTTATAAATTTAATCCCGTAATCTTAATATAAATCCCAACCTTCAGCATTTTTGGGCTTCAACAATTAGCCCAATTCCGATTAAAATGAAACTGCCCTGCGATTTGGGCCTTATTAACGTCCAGCCCGATCTGAAAACAAATGCACTTGATTTCCTATTGAGTAGCTGGGCCAAACGTTGGGCCCAGTTTTGGCCCAATAACATGAATTAGGGCAGAACTAAACAATAATGTTGGTGTGCACATACTGTAAATCAGGGTCCAATTATTATTGCGACATCTAGTGCCAACTAATGGTGATTTAACATGTAAGATAACTAACAAGTGAATGGACAAAATTAGCAAATAAAAACAGCCATTGAAACACAGTGGTAGCAGCGTATGACTTGTTATATTCAGGAGGAGCCTTTAAGTTATATCTGAAATCCAGATTATGTTTGTTTGGCAGTAAGTGCATTATATATGCCAAGACATAGTGACATTGATAATTCCAACCGTTTCTGCACTTAACTATACCTCCTAATTGAACTCCAAGCAGAGATAAACAATTAAAAGACAGCAATTTATATAGTCCAATTAGAACAGTCCAGTACAGTCTATTAACAGGCCTAACAGTTCAAATCCATTTACAATAAGAACATTAACAAATCACAACAAAATTTATAACAAAATCAGGCCGCAAGTTTTATTTCATCTTTCAACTGGACATTCACATTGCTTCAAAGTCAGGACATGTACCTGGAAATTTAAACGCAAAAGAAGGAGATGGAGTCATCAGCGGTAGTGATTGTTGACATGTGATTTTTGACCCTCCCCGAAATTCTACCCATTTTTAGCGTGTAAATATTTAGTTTAGGCCTAATATCGCCATTTTAACTAATTTTTACTATTTTATTTTATTTTTATTACAAGAAAATGGAAAATTACAAAAAATATATATTAGCTTACGTATCTTTCATAAATTTAAATAAATAAAAAAAAATAATACAAAAATAGTACTTTATTTTTATCTCTACATAATCTTGAAAATACAAAAAATATATAATAGTTTCATGTTAGCTTTTGCGTTGTGTAGTATTTTTATCTTATTTTAAAGGGAGTCAATTAAGGTGTTGGATCACAATTTTAAGAGTGTTAGAACCCAGTTCTTGGCCCAATTTGGATTAGTCCATTAAGCCTAGGGACCTTTCTGGACTCTTCTTTGGGATAAAAATAAATAAAAAAACCTTAAGGACTTAACACAAAAGACCTAGGGACTAATTGACAAAATACACAAAATATAACCCTAATCCCTACCCCTATATAATAGTACCTACACCTAAAATAAAGAGGGACCCGATATACAAAAATACGCTTAAAAAAAGGGAGCAGCCGCAATTCTCCAGGCCAAGCAACCTGAACGACCCCTTCTGTTAAGACCTAAGAGGAACCCGTCGTTTTGCTTCTTCTTCTCCAGTGGAGAGCCAGCGAACGACCCTACCATCTCCCTCCATGGATTGAGCTTTAGCCAAGAAACAACTCCAGATTAGGAGCTACTGTCATGGAGCTGGTCCGGTTTGTTTTCTGATGTAGTCTGAGCTTTCCGGCGAGCGTTGATGTCGTTGTTAGTTGTTGGTCTCCGGTTCTGTCCGTGGTCGCCGGTTTGGGATATGTTTTGTTGAGGTCTCCGGTCTGCGTGTTTGGGGTGGAACGTCGTAGCGTGGTTTCTGTTTCCAAAACTGAAATTCTTGTTTTCTCTGTACGCAACAAAGGTTAGAAATCTATCAATGAGGGATTCGTTCTTTTAATCTTCTAATTATTTCTTACAATGCTTCTATTTTTTTTTTAGTTTTAGATCAATTTAAATTTTGTTACCTTTTTCTTCTTTAGTTTGTTTCTGTTTGTTTGATCGGGATTAATTTTAGAAGTAACTAAAATGTAAAGTCTTCCATCTATGTCTTTAGGCTAATATTATTTGACAAGTCCATGTTAGACTTATAACGTAAATGGGTCAATGTTTTAAAGGAAATTCATTTTTATCAATCACGTGTGTGTTAACATTCTATGCTTTATTTGATATATGTTGCTAGCTTTACATTGTTCTGATATCTCGTTTCACGAAAGAACATTTAGTGTTAAGCTTAAAATTATTTAGTAATTTAATAAAAGCTGAAATGGAGTCTTAAAATAAATAAAATTTCAATTGCATGGCCCTCGCTTTATTTGATCTTGAATTGATCCTTAAATTTCGAGGCGTGCCATTTAGCAAATTCCACGGCCCTCGCAAAGTGCAAACGCGTAGTTGCTTTAGGCGCGTGTTTAATAATATTACTTTCCTAAATTCGGGTGCGTATTTATGTGACCCAAATCCAAATCTCAACGA
>NW_017670679.1:0-35877 GCF_001879085.1 Nicotiana attenuata
TTCATGATAAATATGCTCGTGGAAAGGAGTTCAAAGTTGGTGATTTGGTTCTCTTGTTCAATTCCTGGTTACGTCTGTTTCCGGGAAAGCTTAAATCAAAATGGAGTGGACCGTTTGAAGTTGTGTGTGTGACCCACTTTGGTGCTCTTGATTTGAAGAACAAAACTGGTGAAGTTTTTAGAGTGAATGGGCACCGGGTCAAGCATTATCTTGGGAAGTTTGATGATAGCCATGTGGTGGTTGTTGTTCATTTCAAATGATGTGATGGTAACCCGCGTCGTGCCGCGACGTTAAATCAGGCACTTCTTGGGAGGCAACCCATGTGTTATTCTTTTTTTCTCTTTGATTTTCTTTGTAGTATAGGATTTATTTTTGGGCTAACTGGTTGTGAGATGTTGCAGGATTGAGTTGATGCAGTGCAGGACATAATTGCAAAATTGTTCAGTCTCTGAAGTTTCCAGTGCGGCCGCACTACACTTTGTGCGGTCCGCACTAGTGAAGGGTGACAAAAATTTCTCTCTGATGTTTTCCACCACGGCCGCGGTTGATTTGGCGCGGTACGCGGTGGACCACCCCGGTCGCAATCCATTTTGTGCGGACCGCGGTGGGTTATTGAGTTGGAATTGAACAAAAGTGGCCAGTGCGGACCGCGATCCATTTTGTGCGGCCGCACTGGTAGGTGAGAATGGGCCCCATGGGTTTCTCTATAAATAGATCCCAAGGGCCTCCTTTTACCCTTTTCGCAAACTTGAATCTCAGAGCATATTGTTACTGTTCACTTTCTTCCTTGACTGTAATTCTTGATTAGCATTGATTAACTGCACTTCATCTCAATATCTGGTAACATTTCACTCAATTTTTCTTTGTTTCATTGTGTAATTTCATTTTATTTTCATATTCCTTGAGTTGTAGTTCTTCTTCTTCCCGTATTTCTCTGATTGTTAGATTAGGTTAGTTTAAATGGCAATTTTTGTGGACTTGGAGAGTATAATGGACTGGGTAATTGAGTAGGAACCCTAATTTGGTGAAAGTTTGAACTTAAAAAGCAAAATCTTATGAACCCTAACTCAGTGCCATGTCTGGGCACGTAGCGCGGACCGCGGTCATTTCTGTGCGGTCCGCGGTGCCATCTTGTGTCCAGGTGACCTTTGCCCAGTATGGCCGCACTACATTTTGTGCGGTCAACACTGGCCCAGTGCGACCGCGGTTGGTTTTGTGCGGTCCGCACTGGTGAGATTCAGAGACCAGGTTTTTGGAACCCCATACCTGTGCGGACCGCGGTCATTTGTGTGCGGTCCGCGGTGGACTCAGTGCGGCCGCACTTCCATTTTGTGCCGTCCGCACTAGGCAACTCCTGCAACATTTTCATTTGTCTACAACACTGTTTTATGTGAACCCATTGATACTAACAAGTTATTTGAATTGTGTTTGCAGATAATGGTGAGAAAAGGCTCAAAACAACCGAGAAAAGGAGAACCCTCCCGAGGAGGGAAGAAGAAGATGGTAAAACTCACTCCCCAAGCTCGGGAGAACATAAAAAAGACCAGAAAGATAATCAAAGCTGCAGACAGAGCTGCTTCACATTCCTCGGGGAGTGAGTATCAACCATCAAGGGAAATATCTTTAGACTCCATGCCAGAATATGTTGAAGACTGGCCGGAGAGATTCAGACTAAGAGATACCCCTCCACCATCACCCACTACCCAAGCACCAGAGCATATTCCCACTGAGTCGTTTGAGGGCTCAGCAGTCGGCAGTGGTGATTACTCCACCTCTCCCACAACTTCATTATCTGGGGAGGGTGCAGACGGAGGTGAGGAGGAAGTACAAGGGGATGGGGAGATAGCTGAAGGTGGTGAGCCTCAGGTGGGAGGCATTGCCCTAACTAGAAAGCCAAAGGTTTGGCGAGATAGGTTCGTGAATGAGGTAGCGTACCACAATTTTAGGGAGTGGTGGCCGGTGAGAAAGTTGATACCGGAGCGGAGTTTCATTGACAGAGATTTATTACCCCACAACCCTGACGTGCAGAGACAGTTCAGAACTAGAGTGGGTTGGGAGTACTTCTTAGATGACTGTGTAGATGCTAACGAACACATGGTCAAGGAATTCTATTGCAATGTAGCCCACATCAAAAAGGGCTCCAAAGTGACCAAAGTTCGTAATAAGAAAGTGTTGTTTGATGGGAGATACCGTAATGAATACTTGGGCTTCAACGAGGAGGATGAGACTTTGTACATGGCGAAGTTGGAGATGGGCGAGGAGGTCCGTCCATGGTTAGCTCAGTACCTAGAAATCCCAGGTACCGTTCCTGATTGGTTGACTGCTGGGGTCAAAATATTGCGGAGGACCTTGAACTTTGAGGCGAGGGGTTGGGAGACATTTGTTTGCAGCCGGTTGGATCCTACTACACATGACCAGACCCTTCCTCTCCACCGGGTTGTTTTGGTTGCTTCGATTATGGCAGGATACCCCATAAATGTGCGGAATGTGATGTCCCGCATTATCTCATTAGTAGGAGCAGAGCATGACCGGAACTACCCTTTCCCTAGTACCCTCACTATGTACTTTCGGGACTTGGATGTGGACAAGAAGCCCTATGATGTCAAGGTCAAGGCGACAGCCCCGTTCTCTTGGTATAGCTTGAAGGGGAATGACAACCCCAAGGACAAGAACTACAAAGCCCCTACTTCTGCCCCAACTGGCCAGTCTGAAGAGCCAGTTGTGGTAGAGGTCCCTGCTGAGCCTACCTCCATTTCTGCTGATATGCCTCCCGGACCTTCCACTTCTGCAACCATTCCTCCTGGCCCTTCCACATCAGTAGGCCCGGAGATTCCATCTAGCCGAGCCCATCCCATCACTGCCCACCGACTGAGCCAGGCCCTTGCCAGTATCAACAACTCGATGTCCACAGCGTCATCTAAGTTGTCCAAATTGACTGCTACTGTAGTAGCTCAGTTAGCTCCCCCAGCCCCACAGGTACCCCAGTGGATCGAGGATGCGCTCAAAGAGATACTTGAGAACCAGAAGAAGATCCTCACCACTCAGGCTGCGCTCTCAAAGGCAATGGATTCACATGGCAAGGCTCTCAAGGAGCTTGCTAAGGAGCATAGGAAGTTGCGGAAGACACGGGCCTCCAAGGAGTCCGTGAAGGAGCTGCGGGCAGATGTTGAAAGATTGAAGGCGGACCAGCTGCCTTTGGTCTTGTTGCTTGATGACTAGTCCCAGCAGCTCATCCACAGAGAGCAGACCCAGAGGCCTCCGAAGAGGAGGAGGACGGTCCCTAGAGCAGATGATGCCATCATACAGTTGGCGGACCCACCGGAGGCTTCCTCCAGTCAGCCACAGGATGTACTAGTTCCAGAGCCTGTCCAGGTCCAGGCCCAGGTCCCAGTAGCAGCAGAGCAGACCACCGGGAACCAGTCTGAGGTTCCCGAGCACACAGAGGACCCAGGGACCACCCATGATCCTATGCAGACAGACACGGCTTAGGGAGCCTTCTATATCCTTTTTCTATCTTTTTGATGCTTATTTGGACTAGTTGGCATTGGGGACAATGCCAACTTTTATTCGAGGGAGTGCGCCCTTCATTTTTGGATGACTGTATATATTGATACCATTTTATGCTTTCTTGATTTTCATTTGGTCTGTATATAATTTTATATTTAGTTACTTTTATCGCACTTTTTATCTTTCCTTTGGTCTGTATATAAAGTTACACTTCATTGTATATATTCATCCCGTCTATTGTATATTCAAATCCCTTCTTGTATATATTTATTCTATTTTCCGCAAAATTTTTTCGTTTTTAGCTTCATATTTGTGATTCGTAGCTTCTTGTTTTTGAAATTTGCAATAAGCCTTTGGTTTTCTTAATGCCACGATTCTTTCCAAAGGTGGAGTGTTGTGTGAACCGGGTGGCTCTTCCCAATGATAGATGGCGTAACAACCTTCTTAAGGGTTTGAGTCCGTTTTTCTTTTTGTTTTTAGTAGTTTGTAGTCAAGGGTACCTCAAGAAAAGCTTGACTTGGGCCTAGCACATTTGCCTTTGATCTTATGGTAAAAAACAAATTGTTGTGTTTAGGATGGTGAAAGTCGTGGCCTTGAGACTGTTATGTTGACCGATAATCATCAAGTGATTTTTCGGGACCATTGTGTGCTCAAATCGTATTTAAGGTCGTTGTGGGCCCCCGACTCTATGTCTTTAGCAATCCCTTAGCTTGTGTGGTGAGTAATTGATTTGCAAGTCCAAGTCCCGAGCCATTGGTCTAGAACTTGCCCTGAATGTTTATTGAGGCGAAATCCTAAGTGAATTTTGACTTGAGACGTGATTATAGGCTCTCCTTGATCCAAATGATAGATTGAACAATTCCATAAGCTACCAATGATAAGATCCCTAGTTAACCCTTTTGAGCCTTAGACCTTTTTCTTTCAAGAACCATGATACAAGCCTATACCCATTTTAAAAGATACCCTCTCTTGGCATCCAAATCTTTCCTTTAGCACATGGCAAAAGTATAAGTTTGGGGGGAGAGACGAGGATTGCAATAAAGTGGTAAAAGGCACAAAAATGAAGAAAAGGAAAGGCAATGAAAAAGAAAGAAAAGCAAAAAGACAAAAAGAAAGTTCAATGTGAAAAAGAATAAAAAGGGATTCAAGAAAAGCAACGAAAAAGAAAGAAAGGTGTGGAAAGTTGAAAAAGGAGAAAAGGTTTGAAATGCATTAGAAAGAGTGACAATGTGTCTCTCTAACCCCTTAGAAAGAAGTGAAATGACTCAAAGAGTCAAGTGAATCGTGCCAAATGAATCAAAAGAAGTGCTTAAGGGAAGATAGAACCCACTTGAACAAAAACATGACCTACCCTAAACCAAAAGCCTTCACAATGACTCCACAAAAGCCCTATATGATCTTGAGTTGAATGAAGCTTACATTAGTGGACACTTACATAAAGGGCAAGCATATGGTACCTAGAGCCGGACTTGTGACCTTTCCTTGAGAGAGATGAGTGAATTCCTATTAACCTCGTTTTGTGTGCCACTATTCTAAAGGTGAGGTTTGCTTAGGGAGAGTTGAGGATGTGTGAGTTTGGGTTCCACAATGACCAAAGTAATTGAAAGAGTTCCTTGATGTGTTGAGTTAACTCTTGATGCTCTCGTGTCGCACTTGATCCATGGTTTTTCAAAGGTTAAATGTTGTTAATGATTCATTTGTATTGAGGGCAATTGTTAGTCCCAATTGAGGCTAGTTAAGGTTACTTTAGGATAGCTGAAAATTCTTGGATTTTACCTCAAGGGGTGGGTCTTATTTTGTTTGCTTGAGGACAAGCAAAAGCTTAAGTTTGGGGGAGTTAATAACTAGGGATTTTGACGTGTTTCATGCTCCTTCTTGCTTACGCTTTGAGTATAAATTCTTACAAAATAGTCCCGAAAGGCTCATAAGTTGCGTTTGATTGCAGGTTTGAGCAACAAAGTGACGAGATGTCAAAAAACGGCTCAAAAGGAGTGAAACCTGCACAAGTATCAAAGACAAGACAACTCAGGATAAACAAGCCTAGTGCGGCCGCACTACACTTTGTGCGGTCCGCACTAGGGAGATTCAGAGACGGGATTTTTAGGGCATCAAAGCAGTGCAGCCGCAGTAGATATTATGCGGCCCGCACTGAAGACACCGCGGCCGCACCACCATTTTATGCGATCCGCGGAAGCAAACTTCAGAGAGATGTCAAGTGCCAAGGTTCAAGCCTGTGCGGTCCGTGGTCGTGTTTGTGCGGACCGCGCTAGAGGCCTCCGCGGCCGCAGTCCATTCTGTGTGGTCCGCGGAGCCTGGGTTTAGAGAGTTGATTTTTTAGAGTCAAGAGCCTAGTGCGGCCGCACACCATTTTGTGCGGTCCGCACTGACCCCGCAGGGGCATTTTTGTCCAGTTTTTCCAGCTTAGTATAAATAGAACATTTTTCCATTTTTAGGGTACCAGATATTACAGAACAGTAGCTGCGCTCGTGAGAAGCCATTTTGTAGCCATTTTGGGCACTTTAACGTAGTTTTAGCAATTGAAACTTTGTATTTACTTTAGTAATTAATTAATATGTCTTTCTTTTCATCTATTTCTTTGATTTTCTCTTCAAGCATGAGTAGCTAGACCCTTTAGCTAGGGTTGTGGCTCAACCCTAGTATGGGTAATTGATGGGTGTTGTGATTTAAGGATAGATTGACTATGGGTGTTTGTTATTTGGGTCAATTTTATGGTTTAATTTATGAATTAGTGGTTTCAAACACTAGTTTGTGCTAAAATGACTTAGGCTCTTCTTGAGAAAGAGAACCTAAGTCTCCAAAATTGACTTAACAAGGAATTGAGGATGGACTCAAGAGATTTGATAGTCCCAATTAAAGGGTTAAACCTCGAGAGAGTAATTACCTGACTTGAACCCTAGTTGCTTGGGCAAATATGCATACCTAATTGGTCTTGAGAGAGTCAATTGGGCAAAACCACTCTTTCTACCGAGAGGTGTAGAGTGGGTATTATCGAGCAACGGTTATAACATATTTCCCCAATCATGTCAATCGTGCCTTAGATGCAATTACCCGTCAATTAGCCACCTAGGTGAAAGTCACTACCCTAGTGCCTTTTAAACCATTAGATACAACTTGTAGTAATTTACTCTTAGTCTAATTTAGTTGCAATTATAATTTGTAGTTTGATCATAGTAGAATATAAAGAAAATCCCAAAAATTATGAGAAGTGTAATTAAGAACACACACGCGATCCTAAGCTAAATAGATACTCGACTCCAATCCTAGCTCTCTGTGGATTCGATCCCGACCCACAAATCGGGTAAAAGCTATTGCGACCCTCTCTCGCTACTTTTTAGTAGTGCGGAGTTGGCAGCGATCACCTGCCCGACCTCCACCTCGAACTGGATGAGCAGGTCGAGTGGTAGCTGGTGCTGTAACCATAGCCTAAGGACTTGGTGGAGCACGCAGTGCCTGAGTAATTTGTGGAGGTGCATCCCTCCTAAGTCTGGGGTAATCCCTCACCATATGGCAAATGTCATCACACTCAAAGCAAACCCTCGAAGGACGTGGCTGCTGTGGCTGGCTCGGGTCTGATCGGTTGGACTGACTACGGAAAGCACCCCGTGCAGGAGGTGCACTAGACAATGAAAGTCATAATAGGAAGCCTGGGGCCTAGGAGTGGTCGGAATACCACTGGCGGCTGGAAGTGCTGAATGAACAGAGCAACTCACATAGCCACTAC
Organism: Nicotiana attenuata; assembly: GCF_001879085.1. NCBI lineage: Eukaryota > Viridiplantae > Streptophyta > Magnoliopsida > Solanales > Solanaceae > Nicotiana > Nicotiana attenuata. The sequence goes on from NW_017670679.1 coordinate 7,250, forward strand.
CATGACGAGCTACAGCTGGGCTCGAGTACTGCTATAAGTTCTAGACTCTCGAGACCTCTTGGCCTCTCTCTCCTCTCTCTCCTGAGTCAGCATACCCTCCAATCTCCTAGGAATCCCACTACCTACTGGTATGCGATGTCCATCTCCAACTCTCGGACCCGCTCTCGAACTGTAGCCAAGGCTGGTGCATGCCTAGCCAATTCACTGAACCGGACCGCATACTCTGATACGGTCATAGAACCCTAGAGCAACTGCTCAAACTCTGTGTGTCATACATCTCTGAAACTCTAGGGAACATACTCCCTCAAGAACATATTCGAGAATTGAGTCCAGGTGAGTGCAGCTGCCTCGACCGGACTACCCAACTGATAAGCACGCCACCACTGATAAGCTGCTCCGCTAAGCTGGAACATAGTGAAAGAAACCCCACTAAACTCCGCTACACCCATAGTACGGAGGATACGGTGGCACTCCACAAGAAAACCCTGGGCATCCTTTGATGACAAGCCACTGAAAGTAGGATGGTGGTACTTCTTATGCCTCTCGAGCCTGCGCTACTCCTCTTTAGAAGCTGTTATCCCATCCTCGGGATGGACTGGGGCTACCGGCTGTATTGGTATGACCTCTGGAACCTGGTCGACCTGAACCGCTGCTTTGGGGTACGGGCGGCGGGAGACTGTGCTCGTCCCCGACCTAAGATGTGGTAGGAGCAAGTGGGATCAACCCTGCCTAAGCTAAAGTGCCAAACATGCTCAGAAACTAGGCAAGGGTCTCCTGAAGAGCTGGTGCAGTAACAGGCGTCTCAGGTGGCTGCACTTTGACTGGAGCTACTGGTGGCTCCTCTGTAGTAGCTCGTACGGGTGCTCTGACTGCACCACGTGGACGTCCTCAGCCTCTACCCCGACCCCGACCTCTCGCGGCTCCAGTATGGGGCGCTATGGGGCGCGGGTGTCTGCTAATCTGATCCGTCTATACGTGTCCTCACCATCTATGAGAGAATAGAAAGACAGAAGTTTAGAATCCTGAAGTCAACAATTTCGCACAATAAGGAATCAAAGAAGTGAAACTTTTTCCTAACAGTTCCATAGCTTCCCGCAGATAAGTACAGACGTCTTTGTACCGATCTGCGAGAATCTACTAAACCTGCTTATGACTCATAACACCTATGAACCTAGATCTGATAACAACTTGTCACGACCCAAATATCCCTCCATAAGATGTCGTGACGACACCTAGTCTCTAATACTAGGTAAGCATAACAATTTCGGCATAACTGAAATAATCACTAAACTTCAATAGATATATATAACTGAAAACTGCCGTTAGCATATATAAGTAAAATCAACAACTCCGAGTATAAACAACTCCCAAAACCTGGTAGTCACAAGCCACAAGCTCTAAGGAATGTACTAACTATCTCTATACATCAACATCTAAGAGAATAAAGAAAAGACAACATAATAAGAATAGAGAGGGACTCTGAGGTCTGCGGACGTTGGTAGATATACCTTGATCCAACCAGCAACACATACTTTACTAATATCGGGGCTGGTAGGATGTACTTGGGTCTGCACAAAAAGATGTGCAGAAGCGTAGTATGAGTACACCACAACGGTACCCAGTAAGTGACAAGCCTAACCTCTATAGAGTAGTGACGAGGTCAGGTCAGGGCCCTACTGGAATATAAGAAATAAGGCAGAAGGCGAAATTATAACAAGAATGGCAGGTTAATAAAACAAATAGGAATGTACGGAGAAACAATAGCATGGGGAAAGCAAGAGACAATTACAGCATGTAAGGAGAAGAATATCGTACAAGTTAAGGAATAACAACAGCAACAAACAACACAGCCAAAAACAGGAAAATCAACAGGGGCCCTCCGGAGGTACCGCCTCGTAGTCCCAAAAGTAGATATCTCATAACGGCACGGTAGAAACCTCGTGCTACAATCTCACTCTGCATGGTAGAAACCTCGTGCCAAATCACACTCCGCACTGAAGAAACCTCGTGCTAATAACACACCGCACGGAAGGTACCTCGTGCCAATAACACTCTGCAAGGAAGAAACCTCATACCATAGCCATACAATCATCACAACAAAGCGTCACGAAAGTCAACACGTAATATTACAACAATGACATTACAAGCAAGGAAATCCTATAGTTAAAGAACAAATACGGAATCAAGGAAAAACAGGTAATTCAGCTAAGCATGTTGTACAAGTTGCAAATAAGAGATGAAACACATAGTCATGTGAAATTAGGCTAAACATGAAGACTACACGTGCTAGAATAACTCATTGAAGGTACAAAAGGAAACTACTTAGCAAAGACCAGATTTTTAAACATTTAGCCCGTTTACGTACTCGTCACCTCGCGCACACGACACTCACATATCACGAATTGTTACAACAGTACCAAATCCTAAGGGGATTTCCCCCACACAAGGTTAGGCAAGTCACTTTTCAAACCAACCTCAATCAGTCAATAAGAATGCCTTTCCCTCGACTTTCCGACTCCGAACGGTCCAAATCTAGCGAAAAACAATTACATACTATAAATACAACTCTAAGAAACTAATTTAATAAATGAAATCAAGACTTTAACAAATTGCCCCAAAAAGTCAACTCGAGCCCACGTCTCGGAATCGGGAAAAAATCACAAAATCCGAACACCCGTTCAACCACGATTTCACCCATACCAAAATTACTCAAATTCGATACCAAAATCTCGATTAAAACCTCAAAACTTGGTCTAAGAACTTTCCTCCATTTTCCCCCAATTTCCACCCCAAATAACTAATTTAATGATGAAATTAAACACATGATCATAGAAATTAACCAAAACTAGGTAAGAATCACTTACCCCAAACACCCACGTGAAAGTCTCTCCAAGAATCGCCTCCCACCAAGCTCCCAAATTAATTTTTGTGTTATGAACTCAAATCCTCGTTTTGAACATTTGAATCTGCCCAGGTGCTTCCTTCTTCGCGAACGTGGAAGCTTCCTCGCGTTTGCGAAGCACAAAAGTGCTTTTTCCCAAAAACCTCTTACGCGAACGCGGAGTTTTCCCTGCCTGACCCTTCGTGAACGCGTGCAACTCTACGCAATTACGTTGGCTAAAAGCCTGAAGCCCCCAACTGACTGTTCCTCTACGCGAACGCGAAGTCCCTCACGCGAAACACGAGACCTACAATGCGAACGCGAAGGCTAAATTCCCAGTAACACTCAACTTCTCTACGCGAACGGAGGAGCATCTTCGCAAACGCGTAGAAGGAAACCAGACACCAGAACAACTGAAGCTTAAGCCATCTTCCAAGTCCAAATTCAATTCCGATAACCATCCGAAAATCACCCGAGGCCCCCCGAACCTCAACTAAACATACCAACCAGTGCTAAAACACGATACGAGCTTAGTCGAGCCCTCAAACCACGTCAAATAACATCAAAAGCACGAATCGCACCCCAATTCAAGCCTAATGAACTAAGGAAATTCCAACTTCTACAAACGATGCCGAAATCTATCAAATCACGTCCGATTGACCTTAAATTTTGCGCACAAGTCACATTTGATATTATGGACCAACTCCAACTTTCGGAATCGAAATCCGACCCCGATATCAAAAAGTCCACTCCCGGTCAAACTTTCCAAAAATCTTTAATTTCTAACTTTCGCCAAAAAAATTTCGAAACCTACAGACCTCCAAATCCACATCCGATCACGCTCTAAGAACAAAATCACCATACGAAGCAATTGTAATCGACGAAACCCTATTCCGGATTCGTCTTCACATAGGTCAAACTACGGTCAACTCTTACAACTCAAACTTCAAACTTAGGGACTATGTGTCACATACCACTCAGAAACTCTCCGAACCCGACACCAAGCACACCGGCAAGTCAAGTCAGAATAAAATGAAACATAGGGAGCAATAGATAACGTATCGGGGCTCATAGTCTTAAAATGATCGACCGAGTCGTTACACAATAAAGCTATAATAACTACCTTTTGTGGAAAAAAAAAATAAAGTTGATTTTTTGGAAAAATATAGAATCCTCTAGAATGTCCTAGTATAGTATCCTTGATATTTATCTAGTAGACATATCTAGATGTTCTCGAATGTTGTGGGAAGATAAGACATGTCTAGATATTCTAGAGTGTTGTTAGAAGATAAGGTTGCTAGAATCTTCTTTGTACATTATCTAGAATCATATCTAGAATCATCCATAGGCTAGTATAAATAGGGGGTGTCTTGTTCATTTGTAACCAAGCCAAAATCAAGAAACCCTTCTTTCCTAAACAAAGTTCTCCTCTCCCAAACTTTTCTTCTCTTTTTCAAGCTTCCTCTTCTTTAGTTGAATCCTCCAATATTATTTAACGATCTTGGGCTAGCATAAGGTTTCCAAATAATACTCTCCTTCTGCTATTCTTTACATGGTATCAGAGCCATAAGACGGCTTCTGGATTTCAAGGTCGGGTTAGTGGTTGATTCAACTGGTTTCTCTAAATGGATTTGGGTGGTCGTGCTAATGGATTGGGAATTGAGTTATTGAACCAGTCCAACAACAAGGTATGGAAAACTTGTATGGAGTCATACCTTGTTGGTGAGGATTTGTGGGAAGTTGTCAATGGGAGTAACACAAGTCCTCCTGTTGAAGCACCGGAAAATAGCAATGCGCGTAAGAAGTGGAAGCAGATTAATGCTAAGGCGGAGTTTATCCTAAAGAGGTCTATCTCTCCTAATTTATTTGATCATATTATAAGGTGTAAATCAGCTCATGAAATATGGAGGACCTTCGATCGACTGTTCAACAAGAAGGATGAAGCTCGGCTACAGATTTTGGAGAATGAGTTAGCTAACACCACTCAAGCTAATCTCTCTATCGCCGAGTATTTCTTGAAGGTTAAAAATCTGTGTTCCGAAATTTCTCTATTGAATTCGGACGAGGCTATCTCTGAAGCACGAATAAGAAGAATCATTATTCGTGGTTTAAAGCCAAAATATATTCCATTTGTTACATCCATTCAAGGATGGGATAAACAACTATCTTTGGAAGAATTTGAGAATTTGCTGTCGTCACAAGAGCTACTAGCAAAACAAATGGCTGGTGTATCTATCAAAGAAGGGGAAGGAAATGCTCTTGTCGCCGATAAGAGAAACTATAAAGGAAAATCAAGAGATAGCATGTATTTTCAATCCTCAAGGGGTTCAAGCTCGCCAGGAAAGAAGGGGCAGTCTTCCGGTAACGGTAAAAAGCTTTTAAAATGTTACCGTTGTGTCAAAGTCGGGCATATAAAAAGATATTGTCGAGTCAAGGAGAGCAATATGGCTCAAACCAAGAAAGTTGCTGAAGAAGAAGAAAAAGAAGAAGACTGGGGAAAGTGTTTCGCAGCGGAGACTCAAGCAATAAATGCCATGGCTTCCATAAATTTTGAAAGAGACTGGATCGATTCAGGATGTGGGCACCATCTCACTGGAGATCAATCCAAATTCTCCACTTTTCACGAATACAACGGACATGATGTCATTGTTACAGCAGATAATACAGTCCATAATGTGGAGAAGGAAGGCACTGTTGTGATCAACGAGAAGCAAAATGTCACTATCACCCTCAACAGTGTCTTTCATGTTCCAGGTATGAAGAAAAATCTATTTTCAGTTGCAAATGCTGTAGATGCTGGAAACTATTTGCTATTTGGCCCACGTGATGTGAAGTTCCTCCGAAATATCAAGGTGCTCAAGGCAGATATCGTTCACTCAGGTAAGAGAGTTAACGATTTATATGTCTTATCTACCTCTAATTCATATATTGAGAAGATGAGTAGCAATGATAATACACATCTTTGGCATGCTAGACTTGGACATCTAAGCATGGATAAATTAAAAGCCATGGTAAAGTTGAATCTAGTAAAGGTTTGCCTAACTTAAGAAATTTTGGTGGAGGAGAGGTTTGTGAAGGATGTCAATATGGAAAGGCACATCGTCTTCCATTTGAGAGATCCTTGTCAAGGTGCAATGCCCCACTAGAACTTATTCACAGTGACTTGATGGGGACAACGAGAACTCCTTCATTTTCAGGCTATTCTTATATGCTAATTTTCATTGATGATTTTACCAGATTCACTTGGGTTTATTTTGTGAAGCACAAGTCAGAAGTTTTCAGAAAGTTTGTGGAGTTCAAAGAAATAGTTGAAGGTGAACTCGATTCCAGAATAAGACGGTTGCGAACTGATAATGGCGGTGAGTTCACATCAGATGAGTTTCTTTCCTTTTGTCGTCAGCATGGCATTAAAAGAGAGCTGACATGCGCTGATACACCACAACAAAATGGAGTGGCTGAAAGGAAGATCCGACACTTAACTGAGACATGTAAGAGTTGGCTTCATGCTAAGAATTTACCTAGAGCCTTGTGGGCTGAAGGTATGAAATGTGCAGCGTACGTGATTAACAGGATGCCGCTTTCTCCAAACAATATGAAGTCTCCCTATGAATTAATGTTTGGAGAAAAGCCTAGCGTGAAACACCTCAGGGTTTTTGGCTCTATTTGTTATGTTCACATTCCGGATTCTCAACGGAGCAAGTTAGATGCCAAGGCAAGGAAATGCATCTTTGTCGGATATGATGAAAGGAAAAAGGGATGGAAGTGCATGGATCCTAAAACTCATCTCTTTGTTGTCTCAAGGGATGTCATATTCGACGAAGTGTCTTTGTATTATGGAACTGCATTGGATGGAGAGAGTTCAAAAACCTTAAATAATGGAGATTCAAGCTTGCCCATTGCAGGTGTTTCTCTAGATAATACAGCCGCCGAGGAGTTAAGAGAAAGGGGGAGTCCTGGACCTCAACAACATGAAACTCAACAAGAAGATAATTCAAGTGGTTCGGGAAGGCCAAAAAGAACTATTATCAAGCCAGCTCGCTTCAGAGATGAAAATTTTGTCAGTACGTATTCCTGTTTCTTTGCAGGACCAATTGATGATGAAGAACCTTCCTCATTCGAAGAAGATAAAGGAGTCAAAGAATGGGAGCTTGCTATGGATGATGAAATGGAGGCTCTGATGAAAAATCAAACATGGAGCCTTGTACCAAAGCCGAAGGATGTACAACCCATTTCTTGTAAATGGGTTTACAAAATCAAAAGAAGAGCAGATGGCAGCATAGATAGATATAAAGCAAGGCTTGTTGCTCGGGGATTTTCTCAAAAGTACGGTGAAGATTATGAAGAAACCTTCAGTCCGGCGGCTAAAATGATCTCTGTCCGAGTTGTACTAGCCTTGGCAGCCTCGCATAATTGGAAGTTATGGCAACTTGACGTGAAGAATGCTTTCTTATATGGAGAGCTTGACAAAGATATTTATATGGAGCAACCACCCGGGTATGTCTCTAACTTACATCCTGATTATGTCTGCAAACTTAAGAAGGCCCTTTATGGCCTCAAGCAAGCTCCACGAGCATGGTAGGGAAAAATTGCTCAGTATCTACATTTCTGTGGCTATGATGCATCACAATCAGATCCTAGCTTATTTGTTAAAAAACAGGAGACTTGCATATGGTTGTTCTTTTGTACGTGGATGATATGATAATAACAGGAAACAATGAAGATGAAGTTGCTAGGCTTCAAGATGAGCTTTCCATAAGATTTGACATCAAGAAGTTGGGAGAGCTACACCATTTTCTTGGCTTAGAGGTGACAAACATGAACAAAGGTATCTTTGTCACTCAAGAAGGATATGCCAAGAAACTTGTTGATAGGTTTGGATTGAAGCAAAGAAAACATGTTCTACTCCTCTTGAGATAAGTACAAGGTTAAGGCGGGACGAAGGCTCACTTCTTGCAGATCTCAAGCCTTTTCGGGCTCTTGTTGGAAGTCTCCTGTATTTGACTATTACAAGGCCGGACAATGCCTTCTCTCAGTGGGATATGTAAGCAGATTTATGCAAAGGCCAAGAAAGCCTCACTTAGAAGCCGCAAAGAGAATTCTGAAATATATCAACTCAACATCAGACATGGGCTTGTTCTTCCAGAAGAAGAATGATTTGGTGTTAGCTGGTTATACGGATGCTGATTTTAGTGGTGATTTGGATGACCGAAGATCTACATCGGGCTATATATTTCTCTATGGTGGAACAAGTATTTCTTGGTGTAACAAGAAGCAAGACTCAGTTTCCTTGTCAACCACAGAGGCGGAGTATAAAGCATTTGCTCTTACTGCTCAAGAATGTGTATGGCTACAAAGGCTTGCTGAAGACTTGCATCTACCTATATCAAAGCCAACTATGATCTATGGAGATAATCAAAGTGCCATCAAGCTTGCAAACAATCTATTATTCCATGCAAGAACTAAAAACATTGAGGTGGAACATCACTTTATTCGGGAAAAGGTTCTTGATGGAACTATCAATACTTTGGAAGTGCAAAGTCAGCAGAATATCGCGGATATCTTCACCAAGTCACTTGCTAAAGCTTCGTTCGAGTTCTTCCGTGACAAGCTTGGAGTAGTTTCCAAAAAATCACTTTAAGGGGGAGTGTGAAAAAAATAAAGTTGATTTTTTGGAAAAATATAGAATCCTCTAGAATGTCCTAGTATAGTATCCTTGATATTTATCTAGTAGACATATCTAGATGTTCTAGAATGTTGTGGGAAGATAAGACATGTCTAGATATTCTAGAGTGTTGTTAGAAGATAAGGTTGCTAGAATCTTCTTTGTACATTATCTAGAATCATATCTAGAATCATCCATAGGCTAGTATAAATAGGGGGTGTCTTGTTCATCTGTAACCAAGCCAAAATCAAGAAAGCCTTCTTTCCTAAACAAAGTTCTCCTCTCCAAAACTTTTCTTCTCTTTTTCAAGCTTCCTCTTCTTTAGTTGAATCCTCCAATATTATTTAACGATCTTGGGCTAGCAGAAGGTTTCCAAATAATACTCTTCTTCTGCTATTCTTTACACCTTTTACTTAAACTAAACTAATACATTAAGCTTTTCAAACATTTTAAAATCTATTGTCTTAGAAAGAGGTAATTCATCGATGTTTCTTACTTTTTTCTGTATGAAGTTAATGAAATATATGATTGAATACTGAAAGAGTTGTTTACTAAAGTCAGTCGACAACTTGTATGGGTAATTTGTCAATCAATTCATTAACAGGGTGGACCCAACAGTTTAGTTATTGAACACATAACTTTTATCCTATATCTTGGTATAAAATTCATTAAAATTATTGAAAAAATTAAGCTATGAACCCATAACTCAAATAAGTGATGAATTCAGTAGTAGAAATCAAAATCTTGAACTTATAGAATTGAAAATCCGGATCCAGTGATCACTGTCGTTAAGTACAACTGTACGAGTGGTCCCTTATTATTAAGCTGTCGTTAAGCTCTGTGTGTGATATTTATCTTAAAATATTTTTGAGTGGTGTTGATCGACGATAAATATTTACCTCCGTACGTCAAATTAATAGATGCAGAACATTGTTCGTATACAGATTTCTCACTTAATTATGTATTCTTTATTAAATTATTTAATTATAATAACCTGATACAAATAAGTTTTTACCATTTATTTGTTATATATACATAAATGTTTTTGAAATATTGTTTACATATACAGTGAGCAACTCCCTCCATTGCATTTCATGTGATGCAACTTAGAGTACGAGACGTCACTGGCTAATTTTCAGCGTGAATTTACATATTTAAGGACTACGTGTATTATGTCACAATAGCTAGCAACTTAAAGTATATTAAAAGTATAATATAAACAAAGAAAATCTTGTTTAACTCTTAATTAGTAGTAACTACATTGCATAAAGTGGAACATAAGTAGTGCTAATATTTGTGGTGATAATCTTTCTAGAAGGATGTCGTTGCCACTGCATTTGTCATCGTTGTCTTTCTTTCTTGTCTGTGAGGAAAAGGAGAAGTTAATTGTGGTGGAAATCAAGAGACTTGTTGTCTTATTCAATGATTAAACTAAAGGGTCACATTTCAGCACACCTCATGCGGCCGGCCTTTCATCTATATCTTGTGCGCATATGTATAAACGGGAGACCCCTCTTCACTTCTAAGGCAGAATAATATGGAAAAGGCTTACTACATAGTGTTATCCTTGTTTGCAATTACATTAGTAATATATGCATGGAAGTTGTTGAATTGGGCATGGTTTAGGCCAAGGAAATTGGAGCAGTGCCTGAGACAACAAGGTCTCAAAGGGAACTCTTACAAACTAATATTTGGAGACCTCAAAGAGTTGTCCAAAAGCATTGAAGAAGCGAAATCCAAGCCATTGAATGTCTCTGATGATGACATATCCCCAAGAATCCTCCCTTATTTTGTTGAAGCAATCAAGAAATTTGGTAAGGTTTCAAAACTTAGAGGTGGTCTTTTGGAAACAGTCTCTCTATCTCTACAAGATAGGGGTAAAACTGTGTACAGACTACCCTCCCCAGACCTACCATGTAGGATTTGATTATATTGGATTTGTTGTTGTTGTTTCAAAACTTATAGTAGGAATTAATATAACAAAAAGTTGACGAGCAAGAATTTTGGACTTACAATATATGTTAACAGGTAAAAACTCTTTTGTATGGCTTGGGCCGAATCCTTTGGTATTTGTAAGGGACCCTGAGGCAATAAAGGATGTGCTTACCAAACATTCTCTCTACCAAAAGCCAAAATCTACTCCCCTGACCAAGTTGCTGGCACAAGGAGTTGTAAGCTATGAAGAAGATAAATGGGCAAAGCATCGAAAAATCCTCAATCCTGCTTTCCATATGGAGAAGATAAAGGTATCCAACCCTCCCCCCCCCCCCCCTCCCCCACCCCCTTTCCAACAAAAATGTGCAAGATATAATTTAAGTAAATAAAAGTGTGTCGTTTGTGACCGTTTAAACTTTTAGATTGAAATTGTCATGCAATTCGATATTGTATATCAGATAGGCAAAGGACTTGAATTCAAATCTTATCACCACCTAAAAAGCAAAAAACAAAAAAATCTCACGTGTTTAGCCTCTAAGAAAAATAAGAAGGCTTACACGCGAGGGACATGTTGAAGGTATAATTTAAGTAGCAACTCCTTAAACCTTTAAGTAAGATGGTTACACAATTTGGAAAAAAAAAAAGAAAAAAAGAAAGGAGCTCATGTCCAAGGAAGTTAAAAAATGGTTTAGGCTTCTATCGATATCACAAATTCATGATATCAACTTTGCTTTGTTTTTCGTTTTTCTTTTTTCCTTTTTTTCCTCTCTAGCTTGCAAATATATATATATAGCTTAGGTTTTCAAGAAAGAGTTTATATAAAATTCCTATAAGATGCAGCTGGCTTGTACTAATGAGTAGTTTAAAAATGTATAGCATATGCTTCCAGCATTTCATTTGAGCTGCAGTGAGATGGTGAGCCAATGGGAGGAGGCTGCATCAGTGAAAGGATCTTGCGAACTCGATATATGGCCTTACCTTCAAAGATTAAGTAGTGATGCAATTTCTCGGACAGCCTTTGGGAGCAACTATGAAGAAGGCCGAAAGATATTTGAGCTTCAAAAGGAACAAGCTGAGCATGTCATTGCAATTTCTCGCACCTTATATATTCCAGGATGGAGGTAACAAAATGCCCCTTTTTCCCGAGTTTAAGTTCTGTATACTGACAGTTAGTGGCGGGGCTACTCTTATGGAAGGGGTGTCAATTGGTCAAAACTTTGCAATGATATGCATTAGATTATTTGATGATAACTACATGTTTTGTTTGTTAAATTAATATATAGGTTTATGCCAGCTAAGAGAAACAGAAGGATGAAGGAGATTGAGAAAGAAGTTCAAGCAACAATTAGGGGAATCATTGATAAAAGAGTGAAGGCAATGAAAGCAGGGGAGGCCAATGCTGATGACTTATTAGGCATATTGTTGGAATCCAACTTTAAAGAAATTGAACAACATGGTAACAAGGATTTTGGTATGAGTACACAAGAGGTCATTGAGGAATGTAAATTGTTCTATTTTGCTGGGCAAGAGACCACCTCTGTGTTGCTTGTATGGACTATGGTTTTGTTGAGCAGGCATCCAGACTGGCAAGCTCGCGCCAGAGAAGAGGTTTTGCAAATCTTTGGCGATAGCATGCTAGAATTTGATGGATTAAGCCGCTTAAAAATTGTAAGTTATTTATAATTTACCTTCTTTAATTTTAAAATCTCCATAATATATGGTGCTAGTTTTATACTGAGGCAGATCTAAGATTTAAGCTTGATGAGTTCAACGTTTAAGGTTTTTAGCACTAAACATATTGTACATTATGGGTGAATTTAATATTTTTTGAAATTGTAGAAGTTTTTAACATATATATATATATATATATATATATATATATATATATATATATTTTGTGTCAAAAATATTAGGTTTAGTTGAACCCTTGGGACATAAACTAGCTCAATCAGCCTCTGATTCTATGTTCTTGATTTTTTATTACTATGCTAATTCAATAGTAAACTCCTTTTAACCATAGGTAACAATGATTTTGCACGAGTCGTTAAGGCTATATCCACCGGTTGGAGCTCTTGGTCGAAGGATTACAACAAAAACCAAGTTAGGGGAACTAAGTTTGCCAGCAGGAGTGATGCTGTCTTTGCCAATACTTTTAGTGCATCATGACGAAGAAATTTGGGGCGAAGATGCAAAGGAATTCAAGCCAGAAAGATTCAGTGAAGGCGTTTCAAAAGCAACAAAGGGCCGAATGACGTTTTTCCCATTTGGTGCAGGACCTCGGATATGCATTGGGCTAAACTTTGCAATGATAGAAGCGAAGATGGCTATGGCTATGATTCTGCAACGCTTCTCCTTTGAGCTATCTCCATCTTACACACATGCTCCACAGTCTGTCATAACTATGCAACCTCAATATGGTGCTCCTCTTATATTGCACAAATTGTAAGTGTTTAAGACTTACATGACTTGCCTTATCGGATGAACAACTATGTCTAGCAAACATAAGTTGAAATATTTTGCAACTATATGGTCTCTGCTTTCGCATTTGTTTCTGTGAAACAATGTCAAGAATTCTCTTAACAATAGTTACAGTGATCTGAGTAAAATTTCTGATTGCCACCAACAACTTGCTCAGTACTTCTGTATTAATGTGAAACATTAGATTATTACTTGTATTATAAGTATAATGTACAAGAGATAAGGAAACAAGAATTTGATATTGCACCTTTCTTCCCAAATATTTGGTTCATGGACATAAGCAACTTGGTATAATAGGAGAAAAGAACTAGAAGAAATCATCACACAATCACTTCAATATTGAGGCACCAAATCCACTACATGCATTATAAGAAGTAACTCACCCAGATTTAAAACAACTATTACTACGCTTCAATCCCAAGCAAGTTGAAATCACTCAGAATTTACTACTTACGTAATATTACTTGTGTTCCATACTGAGCTTGGAGTGTCACCACAAGAAACGAAGCATGTGCATAAGATGGGGAAAGTTCAAAGGCGAAATTTTGTAAAAACGTGGCAACTGCGACTTTAGCTTCCAACATAGCAAAGTTTTGTCCAGTCCGTACTCGAGGACCATAGCCAAATGGGAAATACCCAAATTTTCCATTTATTGCGCTTGCAACACCTTCACTAAATCTTTCTGCGTTGAATTCATTTGCGCCATTGCCCCATATTTCTTTGCCTCGATGCATGAAAAGTGTAGGTATGTTGATTTGAACTCCACTAGGTAAAGTTATATTTCCCAATTTGGTTGTTCCGCCGAGCACACGTGAAAATATAACTCCTGGCGGATATAGCCTTAGAGTCTCAAGTAGAACCATATTGACCTGTGAAAAGAGTTTATCAGAAAGAGTAGTAGTACTATTTTTGGGACAGTGAAAAATGAAAGTAGAATGTTGTTTTAGGAGTGTCAAATGGGCGAGTTGACTACATTTTGGCTAGTTAAAATGGATCGAAACAATAAACATGATGAGTTTCATAACCCGTTCAATATTTGAATGGGTCAAGATGGACCGATCAATCTGGACTAACTTGTAGGTCATAACTCAACCTGCCCGACTTAAAATCTTTTTTCATTTGTTTTTTTTTCTTGTATAATTTGTTTAATCACCATACCGAACGAACAAAACTTAGCTTTTTCTTTCATTTATCATGGCTATATCAACCAAATCAAACTGAAAAAAGCTTATTTTCCCATGTTCTGATAAATATTCTTATGAGCTGGTTTAGGATGTTTGGGTTAATTTGAGCTTCATATTAGCTCAAATTGCCCCAAGTTTAGATAGATTAACCTGTATTATGTCAAAAATAACTTGCAAATGAATATGCATATAGTTAACCCGTTCAAATTTGGACGAGCTGGATGAATTATATATTCATGAGCTAAATTTGAAATATCTGAATGATGTTTTAACTTCAATACCATATAAGGGGGGGGGGGGGGGGTTTGTGTGGTGTCCAATTTTTCGCTTAAATTGATTATGGAAGGACCTGATTCTTCTAAGTGTTCCTTAACCTACTATTGCAGAAATAGAAAATGCGAAAAGTAAAGAACACAAGTATTTTACGTGAAAAACACCCGGCTCAAAAAGTGAAAAAATCACGACATACTTCCCAGTAAGATTTTTCCAAACTATTCAGTAAATCACTAAGCCAAAAACTGCATTTACAAAAATACTTTTGTAAACCTGGGACTAACTTTAATCCCGTTGTAGAAAACATCCTCTAACTGTTGCGATAACTTTAAGTTAACTCTAACTTGAATACTCCGAGTACCTATTACAACTGCCTCTAGATAAAGCTGAAAGATACAATATGAAAACACCTAATACAACTGAACTAGAATAAAAGACAGACACTTGGAACTGGTTCTTCTATCTAGTTCATGTAGCTTCAGGTTTGCACAGTTGAATCACACATGAACTGCTTGCAAAATGCATTGCTATTTTGCTCTCAATTCCTGTTTAACTTCTGCATTTGTGCATACCTGTAAAATGAGAATACTGTGCGATTTATAGAGTTAGTAGAATAAAAGACAACTAGAGTTCTAATGCTACTCTTCCTTGGTGGAAGTATTCTAGTTGATATCAACTTCTAACTCCTTCCCTATCTTGGATAATATTTTGTTTGAGTAAGGAGTCCTTTTCCTTATTAATTATGCAACCTTTTCGATCAGGAGATATTAAATATACCAAGTTAAGCTTATCTCATTCACGTGCATCCCACATGCTCGAATTTGCCCGTTTCTATGCACCCAAGGGATGGACCTGGTTCATGCATGAGCTTTCTTTGTCAATCTTCAAAACTAACCTTCACTTGGGTCAATAAATTCCCCCTTTTTGATGATGACAAACTCTATGCTTTTTCATAAGCTTAGGCCATGTTTCAACTTAGCTCAACATCAACACAAGGTTAGAAATATTTTTCCTTTTTATCACTTATCATCAAGGACCAAGTTCATTAAGTTATAAACATCACTGTTCAAAATATAAAGCACAACTTTTTCCTCCTTTGGCATCATCGAAAAGTTGCATAAAAATGTGAGATAACTAGATTTTAAACTTACGCCACTGGGGCTACTTCAAATGCAAACATGGATTAATCATCGTAGATCAAGCTAAGAATTTGAACTATCAAAGAAATATAAACAAACAGTTAGAGCAATAATAATGAATTTCATTGATGATTGATAAGATTCTACCACAAAGCATAAGAAGAAATAAAAGTACTGAAAACATGAGCAAAAGAAACAAAAAGTCCCGAACTGGGTCACTGATTGATCTACACTAGGCTAGGAGGCTTAAGTCTTGGAAGAACTAGGAGCTTGGTTTTTGTCTTGGAGAAGTTTCAGCATGTCTTGAAGAATTCCATCATTCTTCTCCTTTTCCCTTGCCAATTCAGTTCTGAGAGCATCTCTCTCAGACTCTACCTCAGACAACCGTGTCTTCAGCCTTGCTATCTCAGCATCCTTTGCCCCACTCTCCTGCACCAAGGCTCTGACCTTGCTATTGACTGGTGCCATCTTGGATGAACCAGGCTCATTAGGAGTAAGGACCTTATAGTCATAAGCAATCAAAGTTTTCGCCCCAAAGTGATCTTTGCTTGTAGCCACCTCCCACTTCTTCAGAGGCACCTTAAAATGTGCAAGCACAGCTGTGAGAATGAAGCCATAGGGAATGGCATGAGACTTGGTGCCACTGATAACCCTATCAAGTAGCTGGATTATAAATCCAGGCCAATTAATCTGCTTCCCACCATCCAAACACTCCATGAGGACCAAATCCATGAAGCTTTCAATGTGCCTCCTTTCCTGCCTTGGCAGAACACACTTGATGATGAATTCGAATAGCACCTTGTGGGGTGGCTTCATCGCACTCTTGTACACAGCCTTGAGCTCACTTTCCTCCTCATGATCACTGAATTTTCTGGTGATGGCAAGGGCAGTAGGAAGATTTTCTAGGCTTGGCCACTTAAGCTTTTCGTAGTCATTGTACCCCTCAGCAAGTACACCTAGAATCTCACCCAACTCCTTCATATTTGAAAGATATTTGCACCCCTTTCACCAAGCTGGTAACCCTTCCATCCTTCTCTGCAGCATTTGCCATAAACTCAACAATTTCATCCCTGGCCAACCTGTCATCCATCTAAAGGACCATGTCCTTCCAGCCTTGCACTTCTAATTTCTCCAACAGCAGCACCATCCCTTCCTCCTCCAAATCCTTGAAGAGTCTACCCTTCAGAATAGTTCTTTTGCCAAACTTGGCCATTTTGTCCTTTTCACTTTCTGATTAATCTTCCTCTCCTTCAGCAATTTTTACTTGTTTGGTTTTTACTGCAGACCTGGTCCTTTTTGCCAGGGTGGATGGTTCAGCAGACTTTGACATATAAGTAGACTTCTTAGTGGAAGTCTTGGCTTTCTTGGGCTTGGGAGTCTGAACCTCCACTTCAGCAATCACATCTTCATCTTGATGGACTAGGTCCATCTCATCCACATCAACAGCCTCAACAGGCTCTCCCACCTTCTTCTTTCCTTTGTCCATCCTTTTATTTTTGCTTTCTTCTAAGGCTCTCTACAACTTTTCCTCATTCTACTTTAATTGACTTCTTGTGGCTTTTCCTCTTGTGGGAGGAATTTCAATAGTGTCAGAAAGGGCAGCCTTCCTTTTCTTGTTAGCCCTAGAAGTGCCAAGGGTCTTAGCCTTGAAATTTCTCTCACCTACTTTCTTCAATAGGTCTGCGAAGGTTTCTTCAACTGATGAACCAAGTTCATCTACTTTTTGCCCAAGGTTAATCAGCCCTTCGGCGGCTTCGCCAGACCCACTTCCCCTTATTTTCTTGACACTTTCCTCCACTTTATCTGATTCTGCGCTGCAAGCCATTCTACATTTATCAGAAGTGGGTGAAGAATCAACCACTCTTTTCCCCATTCACCTTTCTTCGCTTCGAACACCCTCACTCTCTTTTTCTTTTTTCTTTTTATTTTTACCACCTCTTAGAAGTTTCTACATCTACCACAGATCCAACCAAAATAAACCTATTCTCCAGATTTTCAGCCAACTCAGAAATGACCTTAGTAGTAGTATTTGGGCCAGATGTTACCTGTTGAGTCTCAGAGGACCCAGTGTCTTCCCCCTCAGTAGCAGACTTGAAGGATTCTTCAGTGTTCTGGGTTCTTGGGCTTGGCTAGCTTTCAATTGATCGTCTAATTTCTTTGATAATTCCCTCCCAGCTACTTTCTTGCGAGCAAGCATCGTTACTCTTCTTTTCTTAGGCTGAGGAGTGGTTGAAGATGAGGAGCATGGTGGGGGAGTACCAGGGTTGTCAGAGGGGTTAGTTATTTTGTGCTTGGTTCTTGGAAGAAAGAAGAAGGTAGATTCAAATTTGGAGGATGAGAGAAGATGGAAAGTGTTTTGACGGTTTGAGAATTATGAAGAGAAGGTAGAGATGATGATGATGATCAATCAAAAGGGAGTGGGTAATTAATGGGTAACGGCAAGCTCATTAGTCTTTTAGAAGTCTAATCGAACTGAAATGTCAGTTTTTAATAGACAGTGGAGTCTTTCCTAGAATCTAGGTGATTTAATTTGGTTAGGATTCTTTTGAATGGAACTGGTTCAAATTAATTGGATAAGTTTAACAGAAATTTGGACTTAGGTAGAACTCTGCTCAGGATTCAAATATTATTATTTCAAATTATGCAGAGTGTAGAAAACGTGCCGTGTTATCTTGATTAACCAGGTTCTTCACTGAAAATTCTCTCGTGTAAGTCTAAATTTGCCAAAATAGAGAAAATATCATTAGAGATTAATGAATCATTTTAACACAAGTGAGCAAATATAATTGTATTAGCAACAAACAGTTATTCCTAAGAGAAATATATGTAGAAGCTAAGATTTTATTCTTATCACGCTGTCGAGTGAATTCAATGATTCCCAACTCTTTTTAAATATAAATCTTCCGAAAGTTATTTTGTTTCAACTTAAGCAATTTGAATTTTCAACAAACAAAACTTCATCAATTTGGTTCTCTCAAAGAGTAGTAAGAATATTATAAGTTTGTAGCTAGATTCTCTAATCTCTGTGGGACGATATCATAAACTATACTAGAATTTGACAGAGTACGAGCAGCAAAATCTTATACCCATTGGCCTCGTCAAATTTTTGGCGTCGTTGCCGGGGATTGGCAAACATCTACTTCAGATTAAATATTTTATTACTAATTTGAGAACTTATTGTAATATTTGTCCTTCTCGTTATAATTACTATCAACTATTTTTATTAAATCCCTTAGTATATCTATTATAATTAAACTATTATCAGTAAGTTACTAACCAAAAATAAATATACTATAATCAATACTTTCACACGCACACTATTAATTACCCTTTTATATATTATCGTTGTGATTTTAGATACTATTACAAATATTAATACTAATACTTTGAATAATATTATATTTTCTTGTCACAGTTTACTTGCTGCGTCATTTTTATATATCTATTTTATTTCAAGTGTGGTATAATATTACTATGTCTATAAATAATAAAATTATTGTACTAATATTTTTCCCCTTTAATGCCTTTTTTTTCATCTTTGCAATCTTTTATTATTATTATTATTATTATTATTATTATTATTATTATTATTATTATTATTATTATTATTATTATTATTATTTTCAAATAGTTTATGACCCGCTCTTCTACAAAAGAGTTGGCAAGTTACAATCCTGAAATTGAAAGATCTCTTCAATCGCACAGGAAAGGAAAAACGTCTTCTCAAACAATAGCTTGTGAAGGAATGGAGAATCAGGAAATAGAAAATATCAACCCACACGAAGTACCACCACCAGTCCAAATAGAGGATCAATTTGATGAAGTGGCGCCAAGGCCAGCAAACAGAATCCTAAGGGATTATGCTAGACCAGACCATTTCAACTGTGAATCTAGTGTCAGGAAGCCCCCAGTGGCAGCCAACAACTTTGAAATCAGGACCGGTCTGATTCAAACGATCCAACAATCTTGTATCTTTACTGGAGATTCAAGTGAAGATCCACATAGTCATCTAATTGATTTTCTAGAACTAGTTGAAACTGCTAAGTATAATGGAGTATCCCCTGAAGCAATCAAGTTAAGGCTATTTCCCTTTTCTTTAAAAGGAGATGCTAAGACTTGGTTGCGAAGTTTGCCTCAAGGATCAATTACCACATGGGACCAAATGACTCAAAAATTTTTAAATAAATACTTTTCACCTGCTAAAACCACAAAGTTAAGACAAGACATATCTAATTTCTTGCAAACTGGCACAGAGCCAGTTTATCAAGCTTGGGAAAGGTTAAAAGCAATGTTAAGAAAATGTCCACACCACGATATTCCTGAACATATGCAGTTGTATATTTTTTATCACGGTCTAAAACCCTCTTCTAGAAATGTGATAGATGCAGCTGCAGGAGGTTCAGTAATGGGAAAAAAAACACAGGAAGCATTGCAATTGTTGAATGAAATTTCTGAGAATGCTATCCAATGGCCATCTGAGCGTATAATTATCAAGAAGGCTGCTACAGTAAATCAGGCAGATGCTTTAAATACACTAACACAACATATTGTTTCTTTGGCACAAAAGTTTGAATCTTTTCAGGTGAATACACAACAACCAAGCCAGTCTGAAGTTTGCGACATGTGTGGAGGAAATCATCTAAACCATGAATGCCAAGCAATCCATCAAAATGATGAACAAGTCAATGTTATCGGCTACAAATCTTACTCCTTTGGAAGTCCAATGGCATATAAACATCCATGATTTGAATGGAGCAATTCAAATGGTGGTGAGAACTCTCAAAACTTTCAGAAACAACCTGTACAGGGTCCGCCCGGATATCAGAATAAAAACTGAGGGCAATTGAATTTTAAACCTTATCAGCAAGCAGCCACATATCAATAAAGGCCTCAACAAGCTCATCCAAGTCTTGATGACCTTATGTACAAGTACATTAAGGCCACTGATGAAAAGATGGACAGTCAGAATTCTGCCCTTAAAAATTTAGAGATTCAATTGAGCCAACTGGCAACTCTTGTGTCAAAAAAGATTCAAGGTCCCTTACCAAGTAATACAGAGAAGAATCCAAAGGAGCACCTTAAGGCCATCACCTTACGGTCAGGTAAGGAGTTGGATGAACCCTATGCAAACCGATCAGGACAACAGGTAGACAAGGGTAAGAATGATGAAACACCCTCTGAACCATCAGAAGAAAAAGAAGTCAAGAAAAAAGAAGAAAAAAATATTGAAAAATTGACTCCTCTCCCTGTGACTATTCCCTTTCCACACTTGACAACCAATTTGAAATTTTTTTGGAGATTTTAAAACAAATTCACATCAATATTCCTTTTACTGATGCTTTGTTACAAATGCCTTCATATGCCAAATTTTTAAAGGAAATTTTGTCAAGCAAAAGAAAATTAGAAGAATTTTCTGTGGTAATGCTTACGGAAAAATGCAGTGCTATACTTCAAAATAAGCTACCACAAAAACTTGGTGATCCAGGTAGTTTTACAATTCCATGCACTTTGGGAGGAGTATATTTTGAAAAAGCACTTTGTGTTTCTGGAGCTTCAATAAATTTGATGCCATTTTCTATCTTTAAAAAGTTAGATCTTGGTGAAATAAAAGACACACGTGTTTCTCTTCAGTTTGCAGATCAAAGTACTAAGAAACCTAAGGGAATAATTGAAAATGTACTCGTAAGAGTAGATAAGTTTGTTTCCCCTGTAGATTTTATAGTGCTTGAAATGAAAGAATGTCCTAATGAACCAATAATTTTAGGTAGACCATTTCTTGCTACAGGAAGAGCAATCATAGATGTTCATCAAGGACAATTAATTTTAGGAGTTGATGAAGAAAGAGTCATATTTGATATACAAAAGATACTAAGATATTCAGGAGATGAAACATCATCTTCATGTTTTTCAATTGACATGATTAGTTATCTTACAGATGAATTCAAAGTTGATCAATTAATTCCAGATTCAATGGAAAGATGCTTGATCAAATTAGGCACCACACAGGACGATGATCCCACCATTAGAAGAGAAGCTGAAATATTGGACAAAGATTCAGAAGAAGAAGAGATGAAATCCGAAAAAGTTCAATCAAAAATTGAACTCAAAACTCTCCCTTCTCATTTGAGATATGTATATCTTGAGCAAGAATTATTTCCAGTAATTATTTCATCTTCTCTTACTGCAGAACAAGAAAATAGTTTGATTAAAGTATTGAAAGCACACAAAGGAGCCTTGGGGTGGACTGTAGAAGATATTAAAGGGATTAGTCCAGCTATTTGTACACACAGAATCCTCATGGAGGATAGCTACAAGCCAATAGTCCAACCGCAAAGAAGATTGAATCCAGCAATGCAGGAAGTAGTGAAAAAAGAGATCGTAAAGCTGTTGGCAGCAGGTACTATATACCCCATTTCTGATAGCCCGTGGGTAAGTCCCATTCAAGTAGTACCAAAGAAAGGAGGAATGATAGTTATAAAAAATAAAAATAATGAGCTCATATCTACTAGGACTGTTACAGGATGGAGAGTCTGTATTGATTCCAGACGTCTTAATGATGTCAATAGAAAAGATCATTTTCCTTTGCCATTTATTGATCAAATGTTGGGAAGAATTGCAGGATATGGTTTTTACTGTTTTCTTGATGGCTACTCAGGATATAATCAGATACCAATCGCACCAGAAGATCAAGATAAGACAACCTTCACATGCCCTCATGGAACATATGCCTACAGGAGAATGCCATTTGGTCTGTGCAACGCCCCTGCTACATTTCAGCGTTGCATGTCGGCAATTTTTGCTGACATGACTGACAAATTTCTTGAAATTTTTATGGATGATTTTACACTATTTGGCAAAACATATAAGAATTGTCTTAACCACTTGACCTTAGTTCTTAAAAGATGTGAAGAAACAAACTTAGTTCTTAATTGGGAAAAATGTTATTTTATGGTTACAGAAGGAATTTTTTTAGGACATAAAATCACTGCTAAAGGGATAGAAGTTGATAAGGAAAAAATTAATCTTATAGCAGGATTACCCCCTCCCACAATTGTGAAAGGCATTAGGAGCTTTCTAGGTCATGCAGGTTTTTACAGACGATTCATAAAAGATTTCTCAAAGATTTCAAAACCGCTGACTAACCTCTTGATGAAAGACATTAAGTTTGATTTTTCAGGTGAATGTGTGAAAGCGTTTGAAACCCTTAAGGAAAAGTTATCAACTGCACCTGTAGTTGTGTCCCCTGATTGGAACCAACCTTTTGAGGTCATGTGTGATGCTAGTGATACAGTAGTTGGAGCTATTTTAGGCCAAAGAAGGGATAAGATTTTTCGTCCCATTTACTATGCTAGTAGGACATTGAGTAAGACTCAAGTGAATTATGCCACAACAGAAAAAGAGTTACTAGCAGTAGTGTTTGCTTTTGATAAATTTCGTTCCTATTTGATAGGAACCAAGGTTACTGTTTTTACTGATCATGCAGCTTTAAAATACTCTCTTAGCTAAGAAAGATGCTCGACCTAGATTATTAAGATGGATTTTACCTCTGCAAGAATTTGACCTTGAGATAAAGGACAAGAAAAGGATAGAACCAAGTAGCTGACCATTTGTCTAGATTAGAAAACCCTCCCCTTGAGTTTAATGAGATAAAAGAAGAATTTCCTGATGAACATATTTTTTCAGTTGACACAATTGCGACTCAACCACCCTGGTTTGCAGATATCGCAAACTACTTGGTTGGAAAGTGGATACCGCAAGATTTCTCTTACCAGCAAAGAAAAAAGCTTATATCTGATGCAAAGTATTATCTGTGGGATGAACCTTACTTATTCAAAAATTGTGCAGATAATATCATTAGAAGGTGTGTACCTGAAGAAGAGATGAATAAAATTCTATATCACTGTCACGATGGAGCAATTGGAGGACATTATGCAGCAAATCGAACAACTTTTAAAGTTTTAGAAGCCGGATTCTTCTGGCCCACACTCTTTAAAGATGCCCGAGCATATGTAGCACAATGTGACAGGTGTCAGAGAACAGGTAATATCACCAAGAGAGATGAGATGCCACTGCAATCAATACAGGTATGCGAAATATTTGATGTTTGGGGAATAGATTTTATGGGTCCTTTTCCTTCTTCTCACTCTTTTGAATATATCCTTGTGGCTGTGGATTATGTGTCAAGATGGGTTGAAGCCATCCCCACAAGAAAGAATGATGCTCGTACAGTGTGCAATTTTCTTAGAAAAAATATTTTTACCAGATTGGCACATCGCGAGTCATCATCAGTGACCAAGGAACTCATTTCATCAATAGGCAATTTTCTGCTTTACTATCAAAATATAATGTGACTCACAAAACAGGAACATCATATCATGCTCAAACTCAAGGGCAAGTTGAGGTTTCCAACCGCGAGTTAAAAAGAATTCTTGAAAAAATGGTTGGAATCTCAAGAAAAGACTGGGCTTTAAAATTAGATGATGCACTATGGGCGTACCGTACGGCTTTCAAAACGCCAATTGGAACATCTCCATATAGATTAGTCTTTGGAAAAGCTTGTCATTTGCCCGTAGAATTAGAACATAAAGCTTTTTGGGCATTGAAAGCACTGAACTGCTGGAAAAAAGTGATTTATTCAGATTAATGAATTGGAAGAACTGAGATTGGGAGCCTATGAAAATGCTAAAATTTTCAAAGAAAAAACAAAAAATATGGCATGACAAGTTGATCCAACCAAAGAGTTTCAAAATCGGAGATCAGGTACTTCTTTACAATAGCCGACTCAGGTTATTCCCAGGAAAATTAAAATTCAGGTGGACAGGTCCTTACAATGTTACAGGCGTTACTCCATACGGGACAATTGAAATTCAGAAAAATGGAGGAGACAAATTTAAGGTAAATGGTCACAGGCTAAAATTGTACGTTGGAAGACACTTTGAACAACATCAATCGGTTACTTTGATAGACTGATGAATTCTGCAATTAATAAGTCGAGCTGACGACGTTAAAGTCAGAACTAAGATACAAAACCCGTAGCCATTGAGGGAGAAGCAATGGAGCCTCATAAGCCCGACATAGATTTGGGTAATTAAATGCTTAATTAATTGATCTGGTCAATATCCAGGTTACTGTACAATCAGAACATCTCATGAAGGCCTATACAAAAACAGAGTCACATGTACAGGAGTAACTCCATGGTGATCGGTATGCCTAAGTATCTGATTGATTAACCATTTAATGAATCAATTCAAATGTTGGCACAGGTAAATTTGTTGGTTTATATTTAAACCAGGACCAAATGACTAATAAGGTCCAAGTTTGTGATTTTATTTTTGTGAAGGCAAGAACGAGTATCTCCAAATTTGAGAAAGTGTTGGAATTGAGAAGCATTATGATCTCAACAGGTAGAATCAATAAAATTCTTCTAGAACTTTCCCCAAATGTCTATCAAGGCGAAATTCTAGACAACACTATTTTTAGAATGAAATTAGGCTTTCTTTGACACCCTTTTTAGCCTATCTATTTTTAACCACAAATATTTATATTTTACCTTTTAGCACCCAACTTTGAGCCCAAAAAAAAGAATAAAAAAAGAGGGATAAACCAACTTTTATTGATACACCATATTGGTTTATCTTACAAAAAGATTGATACTACTCCTTCCGGCTATAGTTGAGCAAAAATGATTATTAAATCAAGCAATGAAGGAATACTTGTGGAATAAATATTCTATTTCACTACTAAAAAAAAGAACAAGAGGAAAACAAGGTGTATATATCTGTAGAATAAATTCTTGGTTCAAGAAGCTTAAATTTAAGGAATCTATTGTCACGACCCATTTTCACAACAGGTCATGAGGCGCCTGACACCCTTGTCAGGCAAGCCAATTGAGGAAACACTTCTAAAATACTTATGTTGCTTTTAATTAGAATAAGTGAAATAAACACTCAATTTGGAATTTAAACCAGAAGAGCTGAATACTGTAATAATAAAATTACACAACCCCAAAATAATTGTCTACCAAAGTGTGTGCCAGAACC
Organism: Nicotiana attenuata; assembly: GCF_001879085.1. Classification (NCBI taxonomy): domain Eukaryota; kingdom Viridiplantae; phylum Streptophyta; class Magnoliopsida; order Solanales; family Solanaceae; genus Nicotiana; species Nicotiana attenuata. The sequence goes on from NW_017670679.1 coordinate 32,842, forward strand.
TGGTGTCACAAGCTATGGGAAACTAGTAGAATATACATCCAAAAGAATATCACACTACCCTCCTGTCAGGATCCAAATAGACAGAAAATAATAATACAAAAGAAAGACTTCTTCGGCTGCGGATCGACATGGAGGGAAAGCAGCTCACCGTAGAAGTCCCAAATCCGCTCACGAATGCGCACCAGAGTGATAACCAGATCCACCTGCCTCAGACCCTGTACAGTTAAGTACAGAAGCGTAGCATGAGTACATAAACAATATGTGCCCAGTAAGTATCCCATCTAATCTCGAAGAAGTAGAGACGAGAGGTCGACTCGATACTTACTAAGGTCAAGTAAAATGAGAAGAATTTATAATAAGCAGTAATAACTCAGTTTATAGGAATTAGCAAGTACAAAACATCAATTCTTCCTATAAGTTGTCATTACGAGTGTCCATCTATACATGAAAGCAAATATGAGGCCTAACCCACATAAAAAGGGTCACATAAGTCATGCGCATATAATCACCGAGGAACGTACGGCCCGATCCAGCATAAAAATAGTAAATTGTGCACTGCCGAGAGTCGAACGGCTCGAACCATAGATGCATCTATTACCCCGCTCGCGAATCAACCGTGCGACGCGGTCAAATAGAAATAAATTCATTGCCACGCAATAACAACAATCACTACACATATGAGGGTGACCGTGCATAGAAATGCCAACTATTTCCTTTTAAGAACCAAATAGGTTAAGGGTCGTTTTCTAATTTCATTCTTCTTAATCACAAGAGTTCATTAAATCCCAGATAATCAACTATACTACAATATCACGTAAAGCATGATCATGGGTCCTAAACTACCCGAACTTAGCATAATAGTCGCTACGCACGGACTCTCGTCACCTAGTACGTACGTAGCCCCCGAATACAACGACAAATAATTCAATTATTATACCTATGGGGACAATTCCCTCTTACAAGGTTAGAAAGGAGACTCACCTCGTTCCAAAGCGCACTTCCAATATCAAGAACAAGCCCAAGCCCTTAATTCGGAGCCGAACGATCGCAAACTAGTTAAAATAAGTAAGAACTAGTCAATAAAGGCTTACAAGGTCGAATTCTAACTATTTAAGTAATTTCCCAACCTTTTCCACGAGTTTCCTAAATTCCGACCCCGGGCCCACGTGCCCGGATTCCGATATTTTTCAAAGGAAATTATTCTCTACAACCTAAGGATCAATAATATATCATTTCTAGCTCATTACATAGCAAATTACATGATTAAATCTTAGTTTTATTGAAACCCTAGGTCTAGCTCTAGCTCTTTGATTTTATCTAATTTTTAGTGTTTAATCTACCTAATATACATGTATTTAAACTAAGGATGAATGGGGATTACTTACCTTACAATGTTATGTTGAACCCCTCTCTTTGGAAGTACCAAATCGCCCATGTGTGGAGTTGTGTATGGAATAAATGACTTTGAGTTCGGATTAAATGAACTCTCTGCCCCCCAGCGATTTCCGCTTCTGCGGTACCATGACCGCTTCTGCGGTACCATGACCGCTTTTGCGGAAACCGCCTCTGCGGAAAAAGGTCCGCTTTTGCGGAAATGGCCCAAGAATCCTGGACCGCTTCTGCGGTCAGGTGCCCGCTTATGCGGGTCCGCTTCTGGGGATGTCGAGCCGCTTCTGCGGATTTGGGCCTACGGAGCTGGACCGCTTCTGCGGTCTGGGGGCCGCTTAAGCGGGACCGCTTCTGCGGTCTCTGGGCCGCTTCTGTGGTTTCCCCTTGGCTTGGCCCTTTTCGCTTTTGCGATGTGCTGACCGCATCTGCGGTACCGCTTCTGCGATCCAAGAACCGCAGATGCGGTTATGACAGAAGCAACAACTGAAGGTTGTTTTTCTTAAATTTTCTACTTCGCTCGAACCTCGCTCATTTGACGCTCGGGGCTCCCGAGCCCCGCCCGAACATACCGACAAGTCTGAAATCACGAGGCGGACCTACTCGAACCCTCGGAACTCCCAAAACAACGCTAAATCTTGGAATCACCCCCTAAAACCAACTGAATCAAACTATTGAATCTTAAAGTTCTTAATTCTCCTCTAACGGGTCAAAACGCCCTTAATCTACTCGGATTGACACCAAATTTTACGGGCAAGTCTTAAACAACCTTACAGACCTGTACCAAGCTTCGGAACCAAAATCCGAGCCCGATATCTAGGGAATCAATGATTACTTAGTTTCTTTAATTCCTTAAAACTTCAATTAAACAATTTTAGATAAAAATTCATTACTCGGGCTAGGGGCCTCGGAATTCGATTCCGGACATACGCCCAGGTTCCATATTTTCCCACGGACCCTCAGGAATTGCCAAATCACGAATCCGGGTCCGTTTTCCCAAAATGTTGACCGAAGTCAAACTTGGTCTTTTTAAGAAAATCTTAAATAAGCAAATGGGCATAGTTTTACTCAAACTCTTCCAACTCCCAAACCGATCGCCCCCGCAAGTCGTAAATTAGTTAAAACAAATACGGGTGGCTTTATTTAGGGGAACGGGGTTCGAAAAGGTAAAACGACCGATCGGGTCGTTACAGCTATTGAGAGAAATGATGACTTAAGTGATAATAATTATGGAATTGGAGACCGGGACCTTTAGCTCAATCTCTAGAGTTATTTTCTTTGTGTTGTTGTGCATAGTTACTTTGATAAAATAATCGGCTCTCATAATAAAGCTGGATGAAAAAAAGTCACTACAAATATATCCCTTTTCCTTACCAGCATTAAGCCTATCATTACAAGCCTGAAAAAATCCTAAATTAATTTTAGAAATTAGTGTTGATTCTACATTAGTGGAGACTGACATGAAGGGCAAGCTTATGGACAAAATTTGAGAAACTCAAAATTGTGATCATAATGTTATCAATCTCAAAAGGTTCATCAAAAGAGGAGTTGAAAGTTTTTGGCAAACAAAAGCAGAAGCAGAAACAAGGTATAGATTTGGCGACTTGAAAAACTTATAGGTTTTGAATTTTATGTGAAATTTTATTTTTT
>NW_017670679.1:35938-49918 GCF_001879085.1 Nicotiana attenuata
AAAATAGGCAAGTAACATGCTACTAATGTATACTTTTAAGTTAGGAAAATCAAAATACACCTGATCTCGGACAATATACTGATTAAACATTGAACGTGGATTTTCTGATGTATAAATATTGTAGAAGCCATGATGCACCAAACAAAGGTGTTCAATATGTGTTATACAACTCTAAACGTAATATTTTACCTAAATACACATTGTAATTTTTCGACGAAAGGTGGTCAATTGACCACCCATATGACCATGTGGCTTCGCCACTAATCCAACCTCATATATTGTCTATATTTTGTAAACCTTGCAGTATAGTCAATCTAGAGCATTGATTGACTGACTGGTAATGCTTTAATAGTTTGTTAATCAATCATTTGTAGAATATTCTGTGAATTTGAGTCACTATCTGTTAATGTTATGTGAAATTGAAGTCACATTGACCACTCTTTCTCCTCAGCAGCCAGCGCACAAAAAGATTGTCCTTTCTGCCACGCTATTGAAGTCCCGCATTAAACAGGTGCCAATTAAAGGATCTAAGATATGGATTTCAATACCACGGGCCTTGAAGCTTGAACTCATAACTTGGTTTGTTTGAGTTTTTAATTGTTTTGATCCGATCCTATATGGGTTAGTTTGGAAAGTTGATTGGAGGTTGTAGCTAAAGTTTCAGTAAATTTAGTGGAGATTTTGTAGTAAATTTTAGAAATTTGGGTTGAAATATAGTTGAACCAGAGAAGAAGACGAATTTGTATTGTATGCCCAAATAGTATACAAATATAACATTTTAGTATACAATTCATTCCAACTATATACCCTATTAGTATAGCTATATACTATATTGGTATCATATGCTAGTTGAATTATTTTTTGATTGTATTAGCTGCATTTAAATGGTACAATATTTGATTTTCTTTTAATAATAGTAATATAGTACAATATCTTGAAATACCTTATTATATTAATATGTGGTACACTATTTTTTTATTTTTCTCTTTATGCATGTGTGTTATGTAATAGTAGTATAGTCATATAGTTGCCGGGAATTAACTAGTAAAACTGTATACCATGTTGGTATAGTTATATACCATATTGGTATCATATGGTAGTTTGAACATTGTTTTGGTTGTTTTAGCGAATTCTATTATGAAATTATTTATATCAACATGAGTTGCAATAATGCTGGAATTTTTGTGTGCCGATGGACATAAATTGTGTGTATTAATAGTTTTTATTATTATAGACAATTGTTGGAACGACCCCATACAACTATATACCTTCTTAGTATACGAAATGAGCAAGTTGTTTTGCGAATATTTAGCTTGCAATACGAGCATGTAATTTTCTCATACTTTTATTGCGTCCTTTAATGTTTTGGTAGAGTAGTATAGTCGCAGATAGTTGTAGAAATCATATGATCTGTTGGTATACATATATACCATATTGGTATCACATGGTACTAGAAGTCTTTTTCGCTACTTATACTTTTGTTGTATTTTTTAATATTTTATTATCATTTTTATTCTAACTAGTATAGATGGAGATTTGGTTGCCGTAGATTATGTTTCCTTGCTCTATAACTGGTTGTATTACTGCTAATGGTAGAGTGTGTATTGATAATTATAGGGAAAGAGATCAAGATTTGCATGACAACCACGTGTTGATTCTTAGAATTTGATTATGTAATTTATGGTGCTCAACAGCAGTCAATATGATATCCAGTGTATTAGATCAAGTGACAACTGATATTATTTCAGTTTATAATTAAATTTAAAAAATGAGAAAAAAGGTATATTGTACTAATTATATTAAAAAAAGGTGAACAAATATTTACTATATCAATTATTTTTCTTATTGTACAAAAAAAGAATAATAAAAAAAAGTGAAATGGTAAATGAAATTAGATTATGAAGAGAAAAAGAATATAAAAAAACAAGAAGTTAAATAAAATTAGAAAAGGAAAAAAGAAAAAAATAAGAAGAAAACGAGAGAAAAAAAAGCAGAAAAGAAAAAAAAAAGAAAAAAAAAGAAGAAAAGAAGCATAGAAATAAAAAAGAATTGAAGAATAAAGAAAAAATTCCCCACAAAAACTACTATGGGTAGGAAATGTAATTAGTTTATGGGTAGAAAAACAAATAGGTAGACAAGGGTAAATAGTTTTGTTTTTGTGGGTAGCTGTGTCAAAACCCCCTTTTTCATATCCATAAGAAAATTAAGTCTTTTTTCATCTCTCTTCCCGAGTTTCTCATTTTTCAAACTTCTAACCCTTCTGTTGACTATATAGTCCACTCTATCCCCTCTTTTGGCTATATATTTCACCTCTTAGGAAAAGTTTAGTTATTAATTGTCACGACCCATTTTTTTCACAATAGGTCATGAAGGCACCTGACACCCTTGTCAGGCAAGCCAATTGCGGAATCATTACTAAAATACTTATGTTGCTTTAAATTAGAATAAGTGGAATAAACACTTAATTTTGAATTTAAATCAGAAGAGCCGAATACTGTGATAATATAATTACACAACCCCAAAATAATCGTCTATCAAAGTGTGTGCCAGAACCTGGTGTCACAAGCTACGGGCAACTAGTAGAATAGTACATCCAAAAGAATATCACACTACCCTACTGTCTGAATCCAAATAGACAGAAAATAATAATACAAAAGAAAGGCTTCTTCGGCTGTGGATCGACATGGAGGGAAAGCAGCTCACCGTAGAAGTCCCAAATCCGCTCACAAATGCGCACCAGAGTGATAACCAGATCCACCTGCCTCAGACCCTGTACAGTTAAGTACAGAAGCGTAGCATGAGTATATAAACAATATGTACCCAGTAAGTATCCCGTCTAATCTCGAAGAAGTAGAGACGAGAGGTCGACTCGATACTTACTAAGGTCAAGTAAAATGAGAAGAATTTATAATAAGCAGTAATAACTCAGTTTATAGGAATTAGCAAGTACAAAACATCAATTCTTCCTTTAAGTTGTCATTACGAGTGTCCATCTATAAATGAAAGCAGATATGAGGCCCAACCCACATACAAAGGGTCACATAAGTCATGCGCATATAATCACCGAGGAACGTATGGCACGATCCAGCATAAAAATAGTAAATTGTGCACTGCCGAGGGTCGAACGGCTCGAACCATAGATGCATCTATTACCCCACTCGCGAATTAACCGTGTGACATGGTCAAATAGAAATAAACTCGTTGTCACGCAATAACAACAATCACTACACATATGAGGGTGACCGTGCATAGAAATGCCAATCATTTCCTTTTAAGAACCAAATAGGTTAAGGGTCATTTTCTAATTTCATTCTTCTTAATCACAAGAGTTCATTAAATCCCAGATAATCAACTATACTAGAATATCACATAAAGCATGGTCATGGGTCCTAAACTACCCGAACTTAGCATAATAGTCGCTACGCACGGACTCTCGTCACCTAATACGTACGTAGCCCCCGAATACAACGACAAATAATTCAATTATTATACCTATGGGGACAATTCCCTCTTACAAGGTTAGAAAGGAGACTCACCTCGTTCCAAAGCGCACTTCCAATATCAAGAACAAGCCCAAGCCCTTAATTCGGAGCTGAACGAACGCAAACTAGTTAAAATAAGTAAGAACTAGTCAATAAAGGCTTACAAGGTCGAATTCTAACTATTTAAGTAATTTCCCAACCTTTTCCACGAGTTTCCTAAATTCCGACCGCAGGCCCACGTGCCCGGATTCCAATATGTTTCAAAGGAAATTGTTCTCTACAACCTAAGGATCAATAATATATCATTTCTAGCTCATTACATAGCAAATTACATGATTAAATCTTTGTTGTATTGAAACCCTAGGTCTAGATCTAACTCTTTGATTTTATCTAATTTTTAGTGTTTAATCTACCTAATATATATGTATTTAAACTAAGGATGAATGGGGATTACTTACCTTACAATGCTATGTTGAAACCCTCTCTTTGGAAGCACCAAAATTGCCCAAGTGTGGAGTTGTGTATGGAATAAATGACTTTGAGTTCGGATTAAATGAACTCTCTGCCCCCAGCGATTTCCGCTTCTGCGGTACCATGACCGCTTCTGCGAAAACCGCCTCTGCGGAAAAAGGTCTGCTTTTGCGGAAATGGCCCAAGAAGCCTGGACCGCTTCTGCGGTCAGGTGCCCGCTTATGCGGGTCCGCTTCTGCGGATGTCGAGCCGCTTCTGCGGATTTGGGCCTACGGAGCTGGACCGCTTCTGCGGTCTGGGGGCCGCTTAAGCGAGACCGCTTCTGCGGTCTCTGGGCCGCTTCTGTGGTTTCCCCTTGGCCCGGCCCTTTTCGCTTTTGCGATGTGCTGACCGCATCTGCAGTCCAGGAACCGCAGATGCGGTTATGACAGAAGCAGGAACTGAAGGTTGTTTTTCTTAAATTTTCTACTTCGCTCGAACCTCGCTCATTTGACGCTCAGGACTCCCGAGCCCCGCCCGAACATACCGACAAGTCTGAAATCACGAGGTGGACCTACTCGAACCCTCGGAACTCCCAAAACAACGCTAAATACTATTGAATCTTAAAGTTCTTAATTCTCATCTAACGGGTCAAAACGCCCTTAAACTACTCGGATTGACACTAAATTTTACGGGCAAGTCTTAGACAATATTACGGACCTATACCAAGCTTCGGAACCAAAATCCGAGCCCGATACCTAGGGAATTAATGATTACTTAGTTTCTTTAATTCCTTAAAACTTCAATTAAACAATTTTAGATAAAAATTCATTACTCGGGCTAGGGACCTCGAAATTCGATTCCAGACATACGCCCAGGTCCCATATTTTCCCACGGACCCTCAGAAATAGCCAAATCACGAATCCGGGTCCATTTTCCCAAAATGTTGACCGAAATCAAATTTGGTCTTTTAAAGAAAATCTTAAAGAAGCAAATGGGCATATTTTTACTCAAACTCTTCCAACTCCCAAACCGATCGCCCCCGCAAGTCGTAAATTAGTTAAAGCAAGTACGGGAGGCTTTATTTAGGGGAACGGGGTTCGAAAAGGTAAAACGCCGGTTGGGTCGTTACATTCTCCACCTCTTAAACAAACGTTCGTCCTCGAACGGACATAGAAAAGTACCTGGACTGTTGAACAAGTGGGGATATCTGCTCCGCATGTCCTCCTCGGACTCCCAGGTCGCCTCCTCGACCGGTTGGCCCCTCCACTGGACTCTCACCGTAGAAATCTTCTTGGACCTCAGCTGGCGATCCTGTCTATCAATAATAGCAATTAGCTCCTCCTCATAGCCTAAACTCTCATCTAACTGAATGGTGCTGAAGTCCAACACGTGGGATAGGTCGGCATGATACTTCCGAAGCATCGAAACATGAAAAACTGGGTGAACTCCCGATAAACTAGGGGGTAAAGCAAGCTCATAAGCAACCTCCCCAACTCGTCTCAACACCTCAAAGGGGCCAATAAACCTTGGGCTCAACTTGCCCTTCTTCCCGAACCTCATAATGCCCTTCATGGGCGAGACTTTCAAGAGAACCTTCTCGCCAACCATAAATGATACATCCCGTGCCTTCTGGTCCGCGTAGCTCTTTTGCCTGGACTGAGCGGTGCGAAGCCTCTCCTGAATCAACTTCACCTTATCCAAGGCATCCTGTACCAAATCTGTGCCAAGTAACTTAGCCTCTCCAGGCTCAAACCACCCGATCGGAGAACGACAACGTCGACCGTATAAAGCCTCATATGGGGCCATCTCTATGCTGGACTGATAGCTGTTGTTGTATGCGAACTCTGCTAGAGGCAAGAAATGATCCCACTGCCCTCCAAAATCAATCGCACATGCCCTAAGCATATCCTCCAAAATCTGCACCGTCCGCTCCGACTGTCCGTCGGTCTAAGTATGGAATGCTGTGCTAATCTCTACACGAGTCCCCAACTCACTCTGCACGGCTCTCCAGAAATGGGAAGTGAACTGAGGACCTCTTTCTGATATGATAGACACCGGTACACCATGCAATCAGACTATCTCCCGAATATAAATCTTAGCATACCTCTCCGCTGTATAAGTAGTCGCCACTGGAATGAAATGGGCTGACTTCGTCAATCTATATACAATGACCCACACTGAATCAACCTTCCGCAAAGTCCACAGTAACCCAACCACGAAGTCCATGGTGATGCGTTCCCACTTCCACTCTGGTATGGGCATCTGCTGAAGTAGGCTACCTGGCCTCTGATGTTCATACTTGACCTGCTGGCAATTCAAACACTTAGTCACATACTTCACTATTCCTTCTTCATCCCCCGCCACCAGTAATGCTACCTCAAATCACGATACATCTTCGTGACTCCCGGGTGAATATAATACCGCAAACTGTATGCCTCCTCTAAGATCCTCTCCCTCAGACCATCAACATTAGGAACATATAGACGACCCTGGAGTTGCAGAACGCCATCCTCGCCAATAGAGACCTCCTTGGCACCTCTCTGAAGTACCGTCTCCCTGAGAACCGCCAAATGTGGATCATCAAGCAGTCGGGCCTTAATCTCCCCCAATAACGAGGACTGGGCAACCACACATGCTAGAACTCGGCTGGACTCTGAAATGTCCAACCTCACAAGCCCATTAGCTAAGGACTGGATGTCCAGAGCTAGGGGCCTCTCCTCTGCGGGAATGAATGCCAAGCTACCCAGCTCTCCGCCTTTCTGCTCAAGGCATCCGCGACCACATTCGCCTTGCCCGGATGATAAAGAATGGTAATGTCATAATCCTTCGGCAACTCAAGCCACCTGCGCTGTCTCAAATTGAGGTCCCTCTTCTTGAACAAATGCTGTAAGCTGCGGTGATCGGTGTAAACCTCACAAGGCACCCCGTACAAATAGTGCCTCCATATCTTGAGAGCATGAACAATCGCTGCCAACTCCAGGTCGTGCACAGGGTAATTTTTCTCATGAATCTTTAGCTGACGCGAGGCATATGTAATAACTCTCCCCTCCTGCATCAACACACATCCCAGACCAACGCGTGAAGCGTCGCAATACACAGTATACATCCCCGTACCGGAAGGCAATACAAGAACTGGTGCCGTAGTCAAAGCTGCCTTGAGCTTCTGAAAGCTCTCCTCGCAATCATCGGACCAAATGAAAGGGGCACCCTTCTAGGTCAGTCTAGTCAAGGGTGAGGCAATAGATGAAAAACCCTGCACAAATTGCCGGTAATAACCTGCTAATCCCAGGAAACTCCTGATCTCGATCACTGAAGTAGGACGTGGCCAACTATGAACTGCCTCAATCTTCTTGGGATCTACCTTAATTCCTGTGACGACCCGACCTGTCGTCTCATGAGTTACCGCCCCGTTTTCCCCATTTTCTATTTCTTTATGCTTCATTATCAGTGTTGGGTGTGAACGAGTTGATTTGGATTGGTTCTAGAAGGAAATGAGACACTTAGTCTCTTTAAGGAAGGTTTGTTTTGGAAAAGTCAACCGGACGTTGACTTATGTGTTAGAGGGATTGGATATGAATTCAGATGATTCGGTTAGCTTCGGGGGATGATTTGTGACTTAGGAGTGCGATCGGAATTGATGTTGGAGGTCCGGTGTAGAATTAGGCTTGAATTGGCGAAGTTAGCATTTTGGCGATATCCGGTTGATAGGTGAGATTTTGGTCCGAGGATCGGAATGGAATTACGAGAGTTTCTGTAGCTTCGTTATGTGATTTGTGATGTGTGTGCAAAATTTCAGGTCATTCGGACGTCGTTTGGTCGGGTTTTTGATCGAATGCGTATTTTGGAAGTTTTTAAAGAACTTAGGCTTGAATTCGATGAGAAATGATGGTTTTAGTGTTGTTTGAGGTGTTTTAATGATTGGAACAAGTTTGAATGATGTTATAGGAGGTGTTGGTATTTTCGGTTGAGGTCCCGGGGGCCTCGGGGTGATTTCGGATGGCTAACGGGAAGTTTTGGGCTATGAAAGTTGCAGAAAAAGGGCATCAGCTGTTGCGGAGCATTTTGCTCTATGCGATCGCAGAGGGAGTATTGCGATCGCATAGAAGGATTTTTGGGGTTGGTCAATTGTTCAATGCGATCGCGGGTCAGTAGTGCGATCGCATAGAGGAAACTTGGGAGCTTGGATTTTTGTTTATTGCGATCGTGTGGCCTTGTATGCGATCGCGTAGCGTAAAGTTTTTTGGTCAATGCGATCGCAGTGGTGCTTGTGCGATCGCATAGTGTTAAAATTTGGAGGTGAAAAATTGTTCTATGCGATCGTAGAGGTGTATTGCGATTGCATAGAAGGAAAATATATTGCTGGGCAGAATGTTTTAAAAGCTCATTTCCGCGATTTTGGGTCATTTTTCCTCCATTTTTGGTCTTTTTGAGAGCTTTTTGAAGGAAATTGAAGAGGGATTCAAGGAGAATCGATTGGAGGTAAGATTTTTGAACTTAAAACTCGTTTTTAGTGTGTAATCTACCTAGAAATTCATGGAAATTAAGCCTAAAATTGAAGAACTAGGGCTTGGGATTTTGAAATTTGATTTGGGGATTTGATGGGCCATTTGAGCTCGGATTTGAGAGTTCTTGGTATGTATGATTGTTTTCATTGCATATTTTTAATTGTCATTCATTCACTTATCTGTTGCAGCATCATTGTTTTCATTGGTTTATTGAGTTGATATTATCTGGATTGAACTGCTGTAATTATAGCTTACATTGTGCCTGTCCAGGATTTCTTACTCTCAACCCTTATTTATGTTTATTACTCTCTGGGTTGGAAGTACTCACTTTACTCCCTGCACCTTGTGTGCAGATTCAGGTGTACCCACTGAGGCTGAGTGAGACTTTTCTCTGCCTAGCATCATATTTGGGAGTTTCAAGGTAGCTGCATTTGACGTTCGCAGTCCTGATCTTCCTTCTATCTTACTTATTTTATTTCTGCATCTCTAGAGAAAGATATGTAGTAGGTTGGTACTCATGTATTAGAGGCTCAGACTTGTGACACCGAATTTTTTGGGTTGTGTAGTGGTAGTATTTCTACTTGGGTTTCCGCATGTTTTAATTATATTTCAGTGTTCAGTATTATGACTTAGTAATTATTTGAGTTAATTAAATCCTGAACTGTATAAAAAGGGTTAAGGTTGTTGAATTGGTCGGGCTTGCCTAGCAGTGTGTTGGGCGCCATCACGACCGGGGTTTGGGTCGTGACAATACCCTCTCCGGACACAATATGCCCCAAGAATGCCACTGACTCAAGCTAAAACTCACACTTGGAGAACTTAGCATACAGCTTCTGCTCTCGCAAGGTCTGAAGCACTACCCTCAAATGCTGCTTGTGCTCCCCCAGGCTACGTGAGTATATCAAGATGTCGTCAATGAAGACGATAACAAAGGAATCAATATAAGGCCTGAATAACCTGTTCATCAGATCCATAAATGCTGCTGGTGCATTGGTCAAGCCAAAGGACATCACTAGGAACTCATAATGGCCATACCTAGTCCGGAATGCAGTCTTCGGAATATCCGAGTCCCGAATCTTCAGTTGATGATACCCTGACCTCAGGTCAATCTTAGAGAACACCCTATTACCCTGTAGCTGGTCAAACAAATCATCAATACGAGGCAACGGGTACTTGTTCTTGATGGTGACCTTGTTCAACTGGCGGTAATCAATGCACATCCGCATGGTCCCATCCTTCTTCTTCACAAATAGCACCGGTTTGCCCCAAGGTGATACACTGGGCCTGACAAACCCCTTGGCTAACAACTCCTATAACTGCTCCTTCAGCTCCTTCAACTCCTTAGGAGCCATACGGTATGGTGGAATGGATATAGGCTGAGTGCCTGGAGCCAAATCAATACAGAAATCAATATCACGATCCGGAGGCATGCTAGGAAGATCAAAAGGAAATACATCGGTGAACTCTCGGACTACAGGCACTGAATCAATCGTTGGAGACTCTATAGTGACGTCTCGAACATAAGCTAGGTAGGCCAAACACCCCTTCTCGGCCATGTGTCGAGCCTTCAGGAAAGAAATGACCCTGCTAGGCATATCAATTATGGAACCCTTCCACTCCAATCTCGGCGATCCTGGCATCACTAATGAAACAGTCTTGGCATGGCAATCAAGGACGGCGTGATATAGAGATAACCAATCCATGCCCAGGATGACCTCAAAATCAATCATATCGAGCAACAGAAGATCAGCTCTAGTCTCGAAACCATAGAAAGTGACCACGCAGGACCGGTAAATCCAATCCACGATCACAGAATCACCCACAGGAGTGGACACATGAACAGGAACACCCAAAGGCTCAGGAGAAACAACCAGAGAGCGAGCGAACAGAGACGATACATATGAATAAGTAGACCCTGGATCAAATAATACCGAAGCATCCCTACCACCAACGGAAATAATACCTGTGATGACGTCATCTGAGGCCAATGCATCTGCCCTGGCTGGAAGAGCATAGAATCTAGCTGGAGCGCCGGCTGCCTAGCCTCCACCTGACTGGGGAGTAGCTGGCTGACCTCTCCCTGTCTGGCCTCCACCTCTAGGACGGCCTCTACCCGTCTGCCCTCCACCTCTAGGTGGCTGGGAAGCTGGTTCCGGAGTTTGGGGCTGCTGACCCTGCTGTACTGCCTTACCCCAAAGTCTGGGGTAGGTCCTCTTCAGGTGACCCAGATCTCCACACTCATAGCATGCTCTAGGCACCATAGCCTGCTGCCCTGAAGTCTGAGTCTGCTGACCCGAATACCCACTGGAAGAACCCTGGATAACTGGTGGACGATAGGAACTCTCTGGCATGGCGCTAAAAGGGGCACTAGAAGAATCCTGATACCTAGAATACCCGTCATAGGAACCCTGAGTAGCTGATGGGCGGTAAGAACCCTCCGGCATCGCACTGAAGTAAGGCCTCGCTGGGGCACCTCGGGGAGGGGGTTGTGGTGCTGAGTGTGAGGGCTTGCTGGGCTGACCCCTCCCGAAGTAGCCTCTACCCCTGGCTGGGGCACCTCTGAACTCTCCTGAAAATCTGGCCCTCTTATCCTGCTGCATCTGCTCTCTGCCCCTCAAACGATAACCCTCAATCCTATGAGCAGTCTCAACCACTAGCCGGTACCCTGTACCCATCTCTACCTCTCGAGCCATACCGGACCGGATGGTGGGATGCAACCCCGCAACAAATCTCCGCACCCTCTCTGCTTCTGTGGGAAGTATCATAAGTGCATGGCGAGACAACTCAGAGAACCTCGCCTCATAGTCGGTCACTGACATCTGACCCTACTTTAGGTGCTCAAACTGATGTCGCAGCTCTTCCCTCTCAGAGGGCGTAATGTATCGATCCAGGAATAACTGAGTGAACTGACCCCAAGTGAGGGGAGGAGAACCTGCTGGCCTGCCAAGTACATAGGACTGCCACCATCTACGTGCTCTGCCCTCAAGCTGAAAAGTAGTGAAGTCAACTCCATGCGACTCCAATATCCTCATGTTGTGCAGCCTGTCTATGAAATCCTGAGCATCCTCATGACGCTCACCCCCGAAGACTGGAGGGTGAAGCCTGGTCCATCTGTCCAATAACTTCTGTGGATCACCATCCACAGCTGGCCTGGGCTGGGGTACCACTACAGCAACTGGCTGAGCCCCATCTGCGGGTAGTGCACCCGGAGTCTGATATACCGCAGCTGCATGGCCTGGAGCCTGAGCGGTAGGGGTCTGGTCTCCCCCTCCTGCCTGTGAAGTGGCTGGGTCTGCTGGAAATAAACTAGCCTGAGTCATAGTGTCCATGAACTGTAGCATGCGGCCCATGACCTCCTAAAATCCCGGTGCTGTCATGAAATTCGCCGGGGTAGGCTCAGCTGCGGGCACCTCGCCATGCTCCTCCATAATAGGGTCCTCCACAGGATCTGCCGGTGGTGCAACTAGAATGACTCTGGGACGCCCTCGTCCCCTACCACGGGCCGGTTCCCTTCCCCGGCCTCTTCCTCGGCCTCTAGCAACGGGGGGAGCAGCTCCTCCCGGGTCCGGAACGTCGGCAGTACGAGTTCTCACCATCTGTGAGAGAATAGAAGAGGGAAATTTAGTACTCTAAGCACTGCACGATAGGAAATGAATAAAGATTAGTCTTTCCTAATACCCTATAGCCTCTTGAAGATAAATACAGACGTCTCCGTACCGATCAACAAGACTCTATCAGGTTTGCCCATAACTCGTGAGACCTACGTGAACCTAGTGCTCTGATACCATGTTGTCACGACCCATTTTTTTCACAATAGGTCATGAAGGCGCCTGACACCCTTGTCAGGCAAGCCAATTGCGGAAACGTTACTAAAATACTTATGTTACTTTAAATTAGAATAAGTGAAATAAACACTCAATTTTGAACTTAAATCAGAAGAGCCGAATAGTGTGATAATATAATTACACAACCCCAAAAATAATCGTCTACCAAAGTGTGTGCCAGAACCTAGTGTCACAAGCTACGGGTAACTAGTAGAATATACATCCAAAAGAATATCACACGACCCTACTGTCTCAATCTAAATAGATAGAAAATAATAATACAAAAGAAAGACTTCTTCGGCTGCAGATCGACATGGAGGGAAAGCAGCTCACCGTAAAGTCCCAAATCCGCTCACGAGTGCGCACCAGAGTGATAACCAGATCCACCTGCCTCAGACCCTGTACAGTTAAGTACAGAAGCGAAGCATGAGTACATAAACAATATGTACCCAGTAAGTATCCCGTCTAATCTCGAAGAAGTAGAGACGAGAGGTCGACTCGATACTTACTAAGGTCAAGTAAAATGAGAATAATTTATAATAAGCAGTAATAACTCAGTTTATACGAATTAGCAAGTACAAAACATCAATTCTTCCTTAAAGTTGTCACTACGAGTGTCCATCTATACATGAAAGCAAATATGAGGCCTAGCCCACATAAAACGGGTCACATAAGTCATGCGCATATAATCACCGAGGAACGTACGGCCCGATCCAGCATAAAAATAGTAAATTGTGCACTGCCGAGGGTCGAACGGCTCGAACCATAGATGCATCTATTACCCCGCTTGCGAATCAACCGTGCGACGCGGTCAAATAGAAATAAACTCATTGCCACACAATAACAACAATCACTACACATATGAGGGTGACCGTGCATAGAAATGCCAATTATTTTCTTTTAAGAACAAAATAGGTTAAGGGTCAATTTCTAATTTCATTCTTCTTAATCACAAGAGTTCATTAAATCCCAGATAATCAACTATACTAGAATATCACGTAAAACATGCTCATGGGTCCTAAACTACCCGAACTTAGCATAATAGTCGCTACGCACAGACTCTCGTCACCTAGAACGTACGTAGCCCCCGAATACAATGACAAATAATTCAATTATTATACCTATGGGGACAATTCCCTCTTACAAGGTTAGAAAGGAGACTCACCTCGTTACAAAGCGCACTTCCAATATCAAGGACAAGCCCAAGCCCTTAATTCGGAGCCGAACGATCGCAAACTAGTTAAAATAAGTAAGAACTAGTCAATAAAGACTTACAAGGTCGAATTCTAACTATTTAAGTAATTTCCCAACCTTTTCCACGAGTTTCCTAAATTCCGACCCCGGGCCCACGTGCCCGGATTCCGATATTTTTCAAAGGAAATTGTTCTCTACAACCTAAGGATCAATAATATATCATTTCTAGCTCATTACATAGCAAATTACATGATTAAATCTTAGTTTTATTGAAACCCTAGGTCTAGCTCTAACTCTTTGATTTTATCTAATTTTTAGTGTTTAATCTACCTAATATACATGTATTTAAACTAAGGATGAATGGGGATTACTTACCTTACAATGCTATGTTGAAACCCTCTCTTTGGAAGCACCAAAATCGCCCAAGTGTGGAGTTGTGTATGGAATAAATGACTTTGAGTTCGGATTAAATGAACTCTCTGCCCCCCAGCGATTTCCGCTTCTGCGGTACCATGACCGCTT